>NW_027251195.1:0-60668 GCF_044704955.1 Pristiophorus japonicus | reverse complement strand
TGGAAGCGGGGGGTCACGGCCCTAGTGAACGTGGAGATCGGTGATTCCAGTCTGTGTGGCCTCGGTGTGGTCAGTGGGAGAGAGGACGCGGGTAGGCGAGGGTCCCTCAATACGTGGATGGATATCGTGTACCCAGGCCTCATGTCCCTCCGGCCTTGTTCAGCTCCCAGCCTCAACATGCGCGAGCCCAGACACTGGGAGCTGGCGAGCTATTCGACCGTGGGAAGCATCGCATCCTCACCCTACCTGCTGCCCATCGGCCCGCCCAATCGCATCCCAGCAGGGAGTCGCTGGCCTGCGGGCTGGAGCAGGGACCACTCACCAACGCCCCAACGTCCCGGGATAGTCGTGGGTGCCACGTACAGGCCCAGGGACTGCCCCTCGACTCACAGGCTCAGGAAATGGGTTGGCCATTCGGCACAGAGGAGAATTTCTTCAATCGGAGAGGCAGTACTGAGGGAGCGCCGTACTGTCGGAGGGGCAGTACTGAGGGAGTGCCGCACTGTCGGAGGGGCAGTACTGAGGGAGCGCCGCACTGTCGGAGGGGCAGTACTGAGGCAGCGCCGCACTGTCGGAGGGGCGGTACTGAGGGAGCGCCACACTGTCAGAGGGGCAGTACTGAGGGAGCGCCGCACTGTCGGAGGGGCGGTACTGAGGGAGCGCCGCACTGTCGGAGGGGCGGTACTGAGGGAGCGCCGCACTGTCGGAGGGGCGGTACTGAGGGAGCGCCGCACTGTCGGAGGGGCGGTACTGAGGGAGCGCCGCACTGTCGGAGGGGCAGTACTGAGGGAGCGCCGCACTGTCGGAGGGGCAGTACTGAGGGACCGCCGCACTGTCGGAGGGGCAGTGCTGAGGGACCGCCGCACTGTCGGAGGGGCAGTACTGAGGGACCGCCGCACTGTCGGAGGGGCAGTGCTGAGGGACCGCCGCACTGTCGGAGGGGCAGTGCTGAGGGACCGCCGCACTGTCGGAGGGGCAGTGCTGAGGGAGTGCCGCACTGTCGGAGGTGCCGTCTTTCGGTGAGATGTTAAACCGAGGCCCCGTCTGCCCTCTCAGGTGGATGTAAAAGATCCCGGGGCCACTATTGGAAGAAGAGCAGGGGGAGTTCTCCCCGGTGTCCTGGGGTCAATATTTTTCCCTCAACCAACATCACAAACAGATGATCTGTGCTATTATCACATTGCTGTGTGTGGGAGCTTGCTGTGCGCAAATTGGCGTTTCCCACATTACAACAGTGACCACACTCCAAAAGTACTTCATTGGCTGTAAAGCGCTTTGAGACGTCCGGTGGTGGTGAAAGGTGCTATATAAATGCAAGTCTTTCTTTGGAATTCTCTGCCCCGGAGGGCTGTGGAGACTCAGACGTTGAGCATATTCGATATGCGATATGTGTGCGAACTGAGACCCGGGAGAGGCGCGAGTTCGGGGGCCCAGGAGAGGCGAGGGCCCTGGGGCAGCACGGGCCCAGCCCACACTGTGCGATATGTGTGCGCACTGGGTCCGTGCAGCAGAGCTGGTCTCCAGTCGTCCTGGTTAACCCTTGCCCCTGGACCGAGGCCTCGCTCTGTCAAGCCCCGTGTGGTGGCTGGTGTACAACGGTCACCCCACGTTAAAAAAATCCACCCACAGGCATCTCCCACCCTTCAGGATGTAGTTCGGGATCCGGAATATTAGGTCCTTCATTGGAACACGGTGAACTTTTTGGCGTGGAAACAAGTTATCCTCGACTCGAGGGACTGCCTATGATGATGACATTCAAGGCCCGGATCGATAGATTTTTGGACTTGGGTGGGAATCAAGCGATTTGGGGATGTTGTAAAAGACTTGTATTTATACATCATCATCATCGGCAGTCCCTCGGAATCGAGGAAGACTTGCTCCCACTCTGAACATGAGTCCTCAGGCGGCTGAACAGTCCAATACGAGAGCCACAGTCCCTGTCACAGGTGGGACAGACAGTGGTTGAGGGAAGGGGAGGGTGGGACTGGTTTGCCGCACGCTCCTTCCGCTGCCTGCGCTTGGTTTCTGCACGCTCTCGGCGACGAGACTCGAGGTGCTCAGCGCCCTCCCGGATGCACTTCCTCCACTCAGGGCGGACTGGTCTTTGGGCCCAGGGACTCCCAGGTGTCGGTGGGGGATGTTGCACTTTATCAGGGAGGCTTTGAGGGTGGTCCTTTGTAACGTCTCTGCCCACCTTTGGCTCGTTTGCCGTGAAGGAGTTCCGAGTAGAGCGCTTGCTTTGGGAGTCTCGTGTCTGGGGACATGCGGACAATGTGGCCCTGCCCAGCGGAGCTGGTCGAGTGTGGTCAGTGCTTCGATGCTGGGGATGTTGGCCTGGTCGAGGACGCTAACGTTGGTGCGTCTGTCCTCCGGGGGGATTTGCAGGATCTTGCGGAGACATCGTTGGTGGTATTTCTCCAGCGATTTGAGGTGTCTACTGTACATGGTCCATGTCTCTGAGCCATACAGGAGGGCGGGTATCACTACAGCCCTGTAGACCGTGAGCCTGGTGGTGGATTTGAGGCCCTGGTCTTCAAACACACTGTTATATAGCGACTTTCACGACCACCGGACGTCCCAAAGCGCTTTACAGCCAATGAAGTACTTCTTGGAGTGTGGGCACTGTTGTATTGTGGGAAACGCAGCAGCCAATTTGCGCACAGCAAGCTCCCACAAACAGCAATGTGGTAGTGACCGAGATAACCTGTATTTTCTTAGTGATGTGGGGTTGAGGGATAAATATTTTGGCCCGGGACACCGGGGAGATCAGCCGTGATCCCTTTGAATGGCGGAGCAGGCTCGAGGGGCCGAGTGGGCCTCCTCCTGCTCTGATTGGTTGTGTGGTTGCCGGGCTGGCCCGTGTGGCCCGGCGACCGGAGGGGTTGGGAACAGTCGGGGGGGGTGATAGGTACTTGCCTCTCCTGGGCCGTGTGCCCCTCCCTCAGCCGGTGGTCCCGATCGATGGCCATCCTCTCCAGCTGGTGTCGCAGGTTGTCGGCCTCGTTGCTCAATTGTTGGGCCTTCAGCTTCTCGTTCATCAGCTCCTGCGGGGGGGGGGGGGGGGGGAGGGACAAGACGGGTCAGGGGAGGGGGCTCGGGGGTGGGGGGGGGTGTCAGCTGTGGGGTGTACAGTGCCCTCTGACCCCCGGGTCCCTAACCCCCCCTCCCCTGTCACAGAGCTGCCCGCAGTGCCCTCTGACCTCCGGGTCAGTGACCCCCCCCCTTCCTCGTCACAGAGCCCCCCCGCACTGCCCTCTGACCTCCAGGTCCCTGACCCCCCCATCCCCCTGTCACAGAGCCCCCCCGCACTGCCCTCTGGGTCCGTGACCCCTGACTCAGAGCACCCCCCCCCACCCCCGGCAGTGCCCTCTGACCTCCGGGTCCGTGACCCCCCCCGCCCTCCCCCGTCATAGAACTGCCCGCAGTGCCCTCTGACCTCTGGGTCCGTGACCGCCCCCTTCCCCTGACAGAGTCCCCTGCACTGCCCTCTGACCCCTGGGTGTGTGACCCTCCCCCCCGACACAGTGACTCCCCTCTGACCCCTGATACTGTGACCCCCCCCCCCACCACCCACCCTGACACACTGCCCCCCGCACCCCCCAAGTCCCGGGTCCTCCCAACCCCCTCCCCCCAACACACTACCCCCCCACACCAGTCCCCTGTATAAAACATTGGTTACACCACAGCTGGAGTACTGCGTGTAGTTCTGGTCACCACATCACAGGAAGGATGTGATTGCACTGGAGAGGGTGTGGAGGAGATTTACCAGGATGTTGCCTGGACTGGAGAATTTTAGCGATGAGGAAAGATTGGATAGGCTGGGGTTGTTTTCTTTGGAACAGGGGAGGCTGAGGGGAGACCTGATTGAGGTGTATAAAATGATGAGGGGCCTGGATAGAGTGGATAGGACGGACCTGTTTCCCTTGGCAGAGGGGTCAACAACCAGGGGGGGCACAGATTTAAAGTAATTGGGGGGAGGTTTAGAGGGGATTTGAGGGGAAATTTCTTCACCCAGAGGGCGGTGGGGGTCTGGGGCATAACTCACTGCTTGAAAGGGGGGGTAAGAGGCATGCAATACCGTCAGGGCGCGCGCCCCGGCAGGAAGCCTTGATTTCACTCTCCGCTTCCTCCCGGGCGTGCGAGAGCGAATTCTTTGGGACGGGTGGGATGTGGAGTAAACGTTAGGGCCTAACCCTGACCACCGCAGCCCCCCACCCCGCCCGCAAAACGGGCGCGGTTAACCGGCATTCCGCGGCACATACCTCGCGCAGAGCGGCCAAGGCCTTCTTGTCGGCGCTCAGCTGTTGCAGCAGCTCCCTGCTCTCCGCTTCCAGCTCCTGCAGGCTTTCCTGGGCCTGCTGGGCCCGGCCGGCCTCCAGGCCCAGCTGCCGGTTCTCCTGCTCCAGCCTGGCCAGCTGGAAGTTGCGTTCGTCCAGCGCGCAGTCCCGCTCCACGGCCTGCTGTCTGAGCCGCCGGGCCTCCTTCTCCAGCCGCCGGTGCTCCTTCTCGGCCTGGCCCAGCCGGCCCTCCAGGGCCTCCTTGTCCTGCTCCAGCCGCTCCTCGCCCGCCTTGCGCTGCGCGAGCTGCCCGCGCTGGGCCTCGAGCCGGGCCTCCCGCTCGCCCGCCTCCCGCTCCAGCTCCTGGGCCTTGCGCAGGGCCCCCTCCAGCCTCTGGCCCAGCGCCCGGCTCTCCGCCCGCAGGCCCTGGTGGGCCGCCTCCAGCTCCTCCGCCCGCTGGGCCGCCCCCCGCTGCCGCTCGGCCCCCCGCTGCCGCTCGGCGGACAGCTCCCGGTTCTCCCGCTCCAGCTGACACATCAGCGCCCCCTCCGTCTCCTGCAGCTCCACCGCCCGCCGCAGCTGCAAGTTCTCCTGGTCCAGCCGGGCGTTCTCCCGCTCCAGCTCTTCGGCCGCGGCAGCCCTCGCCCGGCACCGCTCCAGCGCCTCCAGGGCCAGCTGCCGCTCCGCCTCCAGCGCGCCCTGCCTCTGGCTGGTCTCCGCCACGGCCTGGTGCAGCATCCTGTTCTCCATCTCCACGTCCTTCACCCGCAGCTCCGTTCCGGCCTGAGAGCGCCGCCGCCAGGAGGCCAGGCTCTGGCTCAGGTGCTCGTTTTCCAGCTTCAGCGCTGCCACCTGCAACAGAGGGAGCCATCGGTCAAGCAGCCGGACAAAGATGCGAGGAACAGCAGCGTGCGAGGAGGACACATAAAATCGGCAAAGGGACACAGACAGGCTAAGTGAACGGACAAGCATTTAGCAGATGGAGTACAATGTCGGAAAGTGCGAGGTCATGCACTTGGGCAGAAAAAAAACTCAAAGGGCAAGTTATTATTTAAATGGAGAGAGATTGCAAAGTGCCGCAGTACAGCGGGACCTGGGGGTACTTGTGCCTGAAACACAAAAGGATAGTATGCAGGTACAGCAAGTGATCAGGAAGGCCAATGGTATCTTGGCCTTTATTGCAAAGGGGATGGAGTATAAAAGCAGGGAAGTCTTGCTCCAGTTATACAGGGTATTGGTGAGGCCACACCTGGAGTACTGCGTGCAGTTTTGCTCTCCGTATTTACGAAAGGCTATACTTGCTTTGGAGGCAGTTCAGAGAAGGTTCACTCGGTTGATTCCAGGGATGAGGAAAGGTTGAGGAGGTTGGGCCTCTACTCATTGGAGTTCAGAAGAATGAGAGGTGATCTTATCGAAAGGTAAAAGATTATGAGGGGGCTCGACAAGGTGGATGCAGAGAGGATGTTTCCACTGATGGGGGAGACTAGAACTAGAGGGCATGGTCTTAGAATAAGGGGCCGCCCATTTAAAACTGAGATGAGGAGGAATTTCTTCTCTGAGGGTTGTAAATCTGTGGAATTCACAGCCTCAGAGAGCTGTGGAGGCCGGGACATTGAATATATTTAAGGTGGAGATAGACAGTTTCTTGAACGATAAGGGGATAAGGGGTTATGGGGAGCGGGCGGGGAAGTGGACCTGAGTCCATGATCGGATCAGCCATGTTCGTATTGAATGGCAGAGCAGGCTCGAGGGGCTGTATGGCCAACTCCTGCTCCTGCTCCTATTTCTTATGTTCTCAACACTTTCCCGCCTGATCCCCATATCCCTCGATTCCCTTAACATCCAAAAATCTATCGATCCCAGCCTTGAATATACTCAGAGACTGAGCCTCCACAGCCCTTAGGGGCAGAGAATTCCAAAGATTCACACCCCTCTGAGTGAAGAAATTCCTCCTCATCTCAGTCCTAAATGGCCGACCCCTTATCCTGAGACTGTGTGACCCCTGGTTCTAGACTCCCCAGCCCCGGGGGGAAACACCCTCCCGGCATCTACCGTCAAGCCCTGTAAGAATTGTGTGTGTTTCAATGAGATCACCTCTCATTCTTCTAAACTCCAGAGAATATCGGCCCAGTCTGCTCAATCTCTCCTCATAGGACAATGCCCCCATCCCAGGAATCAGTCTGGTGAACCTTCGCTGTACTCCCTCAATGGCAAGTGTATCCTTCCTTAGGTAAGGAGACCCAAACTGTACACAATACTCCAGGTGCGGTCTCACCAGGGCCCGATATAATCGCAGGAAGACGTTTTTACTCTGATACTCAACTCCTCCCGTAATAAAGGCCAACATACCATTTGCTTTCTGAATCACTTGCTGTACCTGCAGGTTAACTTTCAGTGATTGGTGTACAAGGACACACAGGCCCTCTGAACACCAACACTTCACAGTCCCTCGCCGTTTATACAATACTCTTCATCAGCGCAGTGACCACTTCGAGAGTGGCATCAGTGTGTGTCGCTCTCTCTCTCTCGCCTCCGAGCCATAAGGTCATGGGTTCAAGTCCCATTCCAGAGACTTGAGCACACAATCCAGACCGACACTCAGTGCAGTGCTGAGGGAGCGCCATACTGTCGGAGGGGCAGTACTGAGGGAGTGCCGCACTGTCGGAGGGGCAGTACTGAGGGAGCGCCGCATGTCGGAGGGGCGGTACTGAGGGAGCGCCGCACTGTCGGAGGGGCGGTACTGAGGGAGCGCCGCACTGTCGGAGGGGCGGTACTGAGGGAGCGCCGCACTGTTGGAGGGGCAGTACTGAGGGAGCGCCACACTGTTGGAGGAGCAGTACTGAGGGAGCGCCGCACTGTCGGAGGGACAGTACTGAAGGAGCCCCGCACTGTCAGAGGGGCAGTACTGAGGGAGCCCTGCACTGTTGGAGGGGCAGTACTGAGGGAGCGCCGCACTGTCGGAGGGGCAGTACTGAGGGAGCACCACACTGTTGGAGGGGCAGTACTGAGGGAGCGCCGCACTGTCGGAGGGGCAGTACTGAGGGAGCGCCGCACTGTCGGAGGGGCAGTACTGAGGGAGCGCCGCACTGTTGGAGGGGCAGTACTGAGGGAGCGCCACACTGTCGGAGGGGCAGTACTGAGGGAGCCCCGCACTGTCAGAGGGGCAGTACTGAGGGAGCCCTGCACTGTTGGAGGGGCAGTACTGAGGGAGCCCCGCACTGTCAGAGGGGCAGTACTGAGGGAGCCCCGCACTGTTGGAGGGGCAGTACTGAGGGAGCGCCGCACTGTCGGAGGGGCAGTACTGAGGGAGCGCCGCACTGTCGGAGTTCTCCGCAGTGTCCTGGGGCCAATATTTCACTCTCGACCGAGATCCCGAAAACAGGCGATCTGGGTCATTGCCACAATGCTGTTTGTGGGAGGTTTGCTGTGCGCCGATTGGCTGCCCCGCCTTGCCCACGTTACAACAGCGACCACACTTCGAAAAAAAGTGGCTGCGAAGCTCTATGGGGACGTCCCGAAGGGAGCTAAATAAATGCAAGTCTTTCCATTGAGCAATGGGGGAGGGGGCGGCCGCTGACCTCTGACCCGCCGAGGGCTCCGGCGCGGAGGTCCCCCTCGTGTAGATCAAGACACGAGACCCCGACGGCCCCCCGAGGGGGGGGGAACGCAGTGGGCCGGGTCTGGCTGGGGTTACGGGGACACAGCAGAGCAGGCCCAGCCAGCGGAGCCTCCGAGACCCCGGGGGAGGGGGGCTGCACTCTAACCACCCCCCCCCGACCCCCCCCGACCCACCCCTCCCCCGCCCGTACTTCTCGCTCGTAGTTCTCCCGAACTGTGCGCACGGTGCACTCCAGTCTCTCCTTCTCCTTCATCAGGTCGGTGCTGAGACCTTCCACACTCCGAGAATTCTGTTCCTCATCGTCAATCCGTGTTCGCAGTCTCTCCAGCTACAGCGACAGGCAGCAAGTCAGCGCGTATTTAGTAACGTACAACCGTACCCCAGTGAGAGTCAATGTGTGTGGGACCCGTACCCCAGTGAGAGTCAGTGTGTGTGGGACCCGTACCCCAGTGAGGGTCAATGTGTGTGGGACCCATACCCCAGTGAGAGTCAGTGTGTGTGGGACACGTACCCCAGTGAGAGTCAGTGTGTGTGGGACCCGTACCCCAGTGAGAGTCAGTGTGTGTGGGACACGTACCCCAGTGAGAGTCAGTGTGTGTGGGACCCGTACCCCAGTGAGAGTCAGTGTGTGTGGGACCCGTACCCCAGTGAGAGTCAGTGTGTGTGGGACTGTACCCCAGTGAGAGTCAGTGTGTGTGGGACCCGTACCCCAGTGAGAGTCAGTGTGTGTGTGGGACCCGTACCCCAGTGAGAGTCAGTGTGTGTGGGACCCGTACCCCAGTGAGAGTCAGTGTGTGTGTGGGACCCGTACCCCAGTGAGAGTCAGTGTGTGTGGAACCTGTACCCCAGTGAGAGTCAGTGTGTATGGGACCCGTACCCCAGTGAGAGTCAGTGTGTGTGGGACCCGTACCCCAGTGAGAGTCAGTGTGTGTGGAACCTGTACCCCAGTGAGAGTCAGTGTGTATGGGACCCGTACCCCAGTGAGAGTCAGTGTGTGTGGGACCCGTACCCCAGTGAGAGTCAGTGTGTGTGGGACCCGTACCCCAGTGAGAGTCAGTGTGTGTGGGACCCGTACCCCAGTGAGAGTCAGTGTGTGTGGGACCCGTACCCCAGTGAGAGTCAGTGTGTGTGGAACCTGTACCCCAGTGAGAGTCAGTGTGTGTGGGACCCGTACCCCAGTGAGAGTCAGTGTGTGTGGGACCCGTACCCCAGTGAGAGTCAGTGTGTGTGGGACCCGTACCCCAGTGAGAGTCAGTGTGTGTGGGACCCGTACCCCAGTGAGAGTCAGTGTGTGTGGGACCCGTACCCCAGTGAGAGTCAGTGTGTGTGGGACTGTACCCCAGTGAGAGTCAGTGTGTGTGGGACCCGTACCCCAGTGAGAGTCAGTGTGTGTGGGACCCGTACCCCAGTGAGAGTCAGTGTGTGTGGGACCCGTACCCCAGTGAGAGTCAGTGTGTGTGGGACCCGTACCCCAGTGAGAGTCAGTGTGTGTGGGACTGTACCCCAGTGAGAGTCAGTGTGTGTGGGACTGTACCCCAGTGAGAGTCAGTGTGTGTGGGACCCGTACCCCAGTGAGAGTCAGTGTGTGTGGGACCCGTACCCCAGTGAGAGTCAGTGTGTGTGGGACCCGTACCCCAGTGAGAGTCAGTGTGTGTGGGACCCGTACCCCAGTGAGAGTCAGTGTGTGTGGGACTGTACCCCAGTGAGAGTCAGTGTGTGTGGGACCCGTACCCCAGTGAGAGTCAGTGTGTGTGGGACCCGTACCCCAGTGAGAGTCAGTGTGTGTGGGACCCGTACCCCAGTGAGAGTCAGTGTGTGTGGGACCCGTACCCCAGTGAGAGTCATTGTGTGTGGGACCCGTACCCCAGTGAGAGTCAGTGTGTGTGGGACCCGTACCCCGGTGAGAGTCAGTGTGTGTGGGACTGTACCCCAGTGAGAGTCAGTGTGTGTGGGACCCATACCCCAGTGAGAGTCAGTGTGTGTGGGACCCGTACCCCAGTGAGAGTCAGTGTGTGTGGGACCTGTACCCCAGTGAGAGTCAGTGTGTGTGGGACTGTACCCCAGTGAGAGTCAGTGTGTGTGGGACTGTACCCCAGTGAGAGTCAGTGTGTGTGGGACTGTACCCCAGTGATGGTGCAGAGGGTTGTGGATTGAGATTGGCGTCTAGCGCTTACAGCCCTCTGTAGCTGATGGTTCTCCTGCTCCAGGCCGAGGATTTTGCCGGTGGTGCTGGTGTCTGCCTCCGCACTACTGCACCGCAGCTGTTCCTCCTTCCGCCTCAGCTCCTGGTTCTCCCGCTCGAGTTTCAGGAGTTGACCTGACGTCACCTCATGCACTTCGTAGCTCAGAGGCTTCTGGGTAACTGCGGAAACAGCGCACAGATCGTTAACCGCACGGTCCGGGAGCCTCACCCCGAGGGGAAAGAAACAAAATATATCCATACAGCCGCTCTCGCCCTGCAGGCCCCTGAATCGAGAGGCCTAACTGTAGGCCCCAGGCCCACGAGGAGAGCGAACCGCACTCCGTGTCTCACCCCGTGCTGTATCTGCCCTGGGAGTGTTTGATGGGACGGTGTAGAGGGAGCTTTACTCTGTATCTAACCCCGTGCTGTACCTGCCCTGGGAGTGTTTGATGGGGACAGTGTAGAGGGAGCTTTACTCTGTATCTAACCCCCTGTACCTGCCCTGGGAGTGTGTGATGGGACAGTGTAGAGGGAGCTTTACTCTGTATCTAACCACGTGCTGTACCTGCCCTGGGAGTGTTTGATGGGGACAGTGTAGAGGGAGCTTTACTCTGTATCTAACCCCGTGCTGTACCTGCCCTGGGAGTGTTTGATGGGACAGTGTAGAGGGAGCTTTACTCTGTATCTAACCACGTGCTGTACCTGCCCTGGGAGTGTTTGATGGGGACAGTGTAGAGGGAGCTTTACTCTGTATCTAACCCCGTGCTGTACCTGCCCTGGGAGTGTTTGATGGGACAGTGTAGAGGGAGCTTTACTCTGTATCTAACCCCCTGTACCTGCCCTGGGAGTGTTTGATGGGACAGTGTAGAGGGAGCTTTACTCTGTATCTAACCCCGTGCTGTACCTGCCCTGGGAGTGTTTGATGGGACAGTATAGAGGGAGCTTTACTCTGTATCTAACCCAGTGTTGTACCTGCCCTGGGAGTGTTTGATGGGACAGTGTAGAGGGAGCTTTACTCTGTATCTAACCCCATGCTGTACCTGCCCTGGGAGTGTTTGATGGGACAGTGTAGAGAGAGCTTTACTCTGTATCTAACCCCCTGTACCTGCCCTGGGAGTGTTTGATGGGACAGTGTAGAGGGAGCTTTACTCTGTATCTAACCCCGTGCTGTACCTGCCCTGGGAGTGTTTGATGGGACAGTATAGAGGGAGCTTTACTCTGTATCTAACCACGTGCTGTACCTGCCCTGGGAGTGTTTGATGGGACAGTGTAGAGGGAGCTTTACTCTGTATCTAACCCCTTGCTGTACCTGCCCTGGGAGTGTTTGATGGGACAGTGCAGAGGGAGCATTACTCTGTATCTAACCCCGTGCTGTACCTGCCCTGGGAGTGTTTGATGGGACAGTGTAGAGAGAGCTTTACTCTGTATCTAACCCCCTGTACCTGCCCTGGGAGTATTTGATGGGACAGTGTAGAGGGAGCTTTACTCTGTATCTAACCCTGTGCTGTACCTGCCCTGGGAGTGTTTGATGGGACAGTGTAGAGGGAGCTTTACTCTGTATCTAACCCCATGCTGTACCTGCTCTGGGAGTGTTTGATGGGACAGTGTAGAGAGAGCTTTACTCTGTATCTAACCCCCTGTACCTGCCCTGGGAGTGTTTGATGGGACAGTGTAGAGGGAGCTTTACTTTGTATCTAACCCCGTGCTGTACCTGCCCTGGGAGTGTTTGATGGAACAGTGTAGAGGGAGCATTACTCTGTATCTAACCCCGTGCTGTACCTGCCCTGGGAGTGTTTGATGGGACAGTGTAGAGGGAGCTTTACTCTGTATCTAACCCCATGCTGTACCTGCTCTGGGAGTGTTTGATGGGACAGTGTAGAGAGAGCTTTACTCTGTATCTAACCACGTGCTGTACCTGCCCTGGGAGTGTTTGATGGGACAGTGTAGAGGGAGCTTTACTCTGTATCTAACCCCCTGTACCTGCCCTGGGAGTGTTTGATGGGACAGTGTAGAGGGAGCTTTACTCTGTATCTAACCCCGTGCTGTACCTGCCCTGGGAGTGTTTGATGGGACAGTGTAGAGGGAGCTTTACTCTGTATCTAACCCCCTGTACCTGCCCTGGGAGTGTGTGATGGGACAGTGTAGAGGGAGCTTTACTCTGTATCTAACCCCCTGTACCTGCCCTGGGAGTGTTTGATGGGACAGTGTAGAGGAAGCTTTACTCTGTATCTAACCCCCTGTACCTGCCCTGGGAGTGTGTGATGGGACAGTGTAGAGAGAGCTTTACTCTGCATCTAACCCCCTGTACCTGCCCTGGGAGTGTTTGATGGGACAGTGTAGAGGAAGCTTTACTCTGTATCTAACCCCCTGTACTTGCCCTGGGAGTGTTTGATGGGACAGTGTAGAGGGAGCTTTACTCTGTATCTAACCCCCTGTACCTGCCCTGGGAGTGTTTGATGGGACAGTGTAGAGGATAAGTCCGATGTGTCGCTTACGTTCGAAGTGTGGAATCTCCTCCGATATCGGCTCCATATTCCAGTCGAGTTTCTCCGACTCGCTCAGACTCTGCTTGAGCTCAGATTCCAGGCTCAAGTTCTCCTCCAGAAGCTCCTCAACCCTTTGTCTGTCCGCCTCTCGCTCCTGTTGCGGGGAGTAAATCGCTCATCAGCAAGACACAGTTGATCAAAGGAGGATGAGGAGACTGTTAATCCGCCACAAGAGTCACACCTTCATCCTCAATCTGCCCCTGCGCCAACATGCTGGGGGTCACCATTGACCAGAAACTCAACTGGACCAGCCACATAAATACTGTGGCCACAAGAGCGGGTCAGAGGCTGGGTATTCTGCGAGTGTCTCACCTCCTGACTCCCCAAAGCCTTCCCATCATCTACAAGGCACAAGTCAGGAGTGCGATGGAACACTCCCCACTTGCCTGGATGAGTTGCAGCTCCAACAACACTCGAGAAGCTCGACACCATCCGGGACAAAGCGGCCCGCTCGATGGGCCATGCTACCCACCACCTTCAACACTCACTCCCTCCATCACCGGCGCCCCCTGGCTGCAGTGTGCACCGTCTACAAGATGCACTGCAGCAACTCGCCATGGCTTCTTCAGCAGCACCTCCCAAACCCGCGGCCTCTACCCGCCTAGAAGGAAACTGGGGAATGGTGGAAGAGAGAGACTGGGGAATGGAGGGAGAGAGAGAGAGAGAGACAGAGAGAGACTGGGGAAAGGAGGAGAGAGAGAGAAAGAGAGACTGTGGAATGGGGGGGAGAGAGAGAGAGAGAGAGAGACTGGGGAAAGGAGGAGAGAGAGAGAGAGAGAGAGACTGGGGAATGGGGGAGAGAGAGAGAGAGAGAGAGAGAGAGAGACTGGGGAATGAGAGGGAGAGAGCGAGAGAGAGAGAGAGAGACTGGGGAAAGGAGGAGAGAGAGAGAGAGAGAGAGAGAGAGACTGTGGAATGGGGGAGAGAGAGAGAGAGAGAGAGAGACTGGGGAATGGGGAAGAGAGAGAGAGAGAGAGAGAGAGACTGGGGAATGGAGGGAGGGAGAGAGAGAGAGAAAGAGAGAAAGAGAGAGAGAGAGACTGGGTAATGGGGGAGAGAGAGAGAGAAAGAGACTGGGTAATGGGGAGAGAGAGAGACTGGGTAATGGGGGAGAGAGAGACTGGGTAATGGGGGAGAGAGAGAGAGAGAGAGAGAGAGAGAGAGACTGGGTAATGGGGGAGAGAGAGAGAGAGAGAGACTGGGTAATGGGGAGAGAGAGAGAGAGAGAGAGAGAGAGACTGGGTAATGGGGGGAGAGAGAGAGAGAATGGGGAATGGAGGGAGGGAGAGAGAGGGAGAGAGAGAGAGAGACTGAGGAATGGGGGGGGGAGAGAGAGAGAGAGAGACTGGGGAAAGAGAGAGAGATAGAGACAGAGAGGGAGAGAGAGAGAGAGAGACAGAGAGGGAGAGACAGAGAGGGAGAGACAGAGAGGGAGGGGGGGAGAGAGAGAGAGAGAGAGAGAGAGAGAGGGAGAGACAGAGAGAGAGGGAGACTGAGGAATGGGGGGGAGAGTGGAGAGAGAGAGAGAGACTGAGGATAGAGACAGAGAGGGAGACAGAGAGGGAGAGAGAGAGAGAGAGAGAGAGAGAGAGAGAGAGAGAGAGAGGGAGAGAGAGAGAGGGAGAGACAGAGACGAGGGAGAGACAGAGAGGGAGAGACAGAGAGAGAGAGAGAGAGAGAGAGAGGGAGAGACAGAGAGAGAGGAAGACTGAGGAATGGGGGAGAGTGGAGAGAGAGAGAGAGGCTGAGGATCGAGACAGAGAGGGAGAGAGAGAGGGAGAGAGAGAGGGAGAGAGAGAGAGGGAGAGAGAGAGAGAGAGAGAGAGAGAGAGAGAGGGAGAGACAGAGAGAGAGGGAGACTGAGAAATGGGGGGGAGAGTGGAGAGAGAGAGAGAGACTGAGGATAGAGACAGAGAGGGAGACAGAGAGGGAGAGAGAGGGAGAGACAGAGAGAGAGATAGAGACAGAGAGAGAGAGAGACAGAGAGGGAGAGACAGAGAGGGAGACAGAGAGAGAGAGAGGGAGAGACAGAGAGGGAGAGACAGAGACAGAGAGAGAGAGAGAGAGGCAGAGAGGGAGAGACAGAGAGAGAGAGGGAGAGGGAGACTGGGGGACGGGGGTTCGGGGGACAGAGAGGGAGACGGGGCGATGGGGGCTCACTGACACATGATGAAACCAGGAGGTCCCGGGGGGGGGGGTGGATTGTGGGGGCACAGACACAGGATATAATCACACCCCGGACCCCGGGTCGAGCAGCGATTGAGACGGAGTTTGATGCTTGGGGCCGTCGCTCGCTAAGCGAAGGCTGTCTACCCCCAACGCCCCCCCCCGACCCCACCCAACCCCCGCCCCTCGCTCCCCCCCCTTGATATCACACCTCCCCCCGTGCGGGTGACATTGTTCACACGTGGACCTCAGTCTCTCGCTCACACACACACACCGAGCGGCAGCAACACATGGGGTGCGAAGGGGTTGTTCTATTTCTGTCGTTCCCCCCCCTCCGCCCCCCACAAAGCCTCGCTTACCATCTCGAGCTCCTGCAGCGCTGATCGCAGCAGCAGATTCTCCTTCTCCAGCTCGTGCAGCTTATCGCAGCGGCCTCGAGCGGCCTCCAGCTGCCCCTCCAGCAGGGCCTTGGTCTCCAGCAGGGCCTGGCTGTACTCCCGCTCCTCCTACAGGGCAAACCAGGGGGGGGGGCAAGGGGGCAAGGGGAGCAGGTTACAGGCAGGGTCACTGATCGGGCTATTCCCCCCCCCCCATCCCCTGATCCCCACTCCACCCCCACACCACTCCCCTCCCCAAGACCAACCCCTCCCCCCTCGCACCCCAGCCCCCCTCCCCCCTCCCCCTCTGGCCGCTCTTCCTGCGTCATTCCACACCGTGCAGCCATTCGGCCATGAAGGCCGTCAACACCCAGGTCCGTGCGGTGCTCCCTCAGTACTTCCCCTCCGACAGTGCGGCGCTCCCTCAGTACCGCCCCTCCGACAGTACAGCGCTCCCTCAGTACCGCCCCTCCGACAGCGCAGTACGGCGCTCCCTCAGTACAGCCCCTCCGACAGTACGGCGCTCCCTCAGTACAGCCCCTCCGACAGTACGGCGTTCCCTCAGTACCGCCCCTCCGACAGTACGGCGTTCCCTCAGTACTGCCCCTCCGACAGTGCGGCACTCCCTCAGTACTGCCCCTCCGACAGCGCAGTACGGCGCTCCCTCAGTACTGCCCCTCCGACAGTGCGGCGTTCCCTCAGTACCGCCCCTCCGACAGTACGGCGTTCCCTCAGTACTGCCCCTCCGACAGTGCAGTGCGGCGCTCCCTCAGTACAGCCCCTCCGACAGTACGGCGTTCCCTCAGTACCACCCCTCCGACAGTACGGTGCTCCCTCAGTACCGCCCCTCCGACAGTGCGGCGCTCCCTCAGTACAGCCCCTCCGACAGTGCGGCGCTCCCTCAGTACTGCCCCTCCGACAGTGCGGCGCTCCCTCAGTACTGCCCCTCCGACAGGGCGGCGCTCCCTCAGTACTGCCCCTCCGACAGTGCGGCACTCCCTCAGTACTGCCCCTCCGACAGTGCGGCGCTCCCTCAGTACTGCCCCTCCGACAGTGCGGTGCTCCTTCAGTACCACCCCTCCGACAGTGCGGCGCTCCCTCAGTACTGCCCCTCCGACAGTGCGGCGCTCCTTCAGTACTACCCCTCCGACAGTGCGGCGCTCCCTCAGTACCGCCCCTCCGACAGTGCGGCGCTCCCTCAGTACTGCCCCTCCGACAGTGCGGCGCTCCCTCAGTACTGCCCCTCCGACAGTGCGGCGCTCCCTCAGTACCGCCCCTTCGACAGTGCGGCGCTCCCTCAGCACCGCCCCTCCGACAGTGCGGCGCTCCCTCAGCACCGCCCCTCCGACAGTGCGGCGCTCCCTCAGTACTGCCTCTCCGACAGTACGGCGCTCCCTCAGTACTGCCCCTCCGACAGCGCAGTACGGCCCTCCTCACTCCCCCCGACCCTCACCCTCCTGGACCTACCTCGGCCTTCCCTTTGTAGAACTCGATGCTGTTGAGCCGCTCCTTGTAGGCCTTGACCTCGCTCTGCAGCCTGTCCACGCGCGTGGCCTTTTCCCGCAGGATGTCCACCTCGTCCCGATAGGTCCTGGCAGCCCGAGCCTCCAGCACCAGCTCCCGGTTCTGAAGGGAGCGAATCGGATTGGCTCAGCCCGCTGACCCCGGATTGGAGGGCAGCGCCGCGGGTCGAGGTTTATCTCGCTCTCTGGGCAACTCCGCCCGATGCCCCCAGCGCTTCTCGCCCGCCGCAGAAGCGCAGTATCGCGAGAGCGGCGACACGCGGGCATCTGTGCGCCGGGTGACGTCACCTTGCTCGTGGCGTTGGAGGGCGCAGCGTGACCTCATGGCTCCCCCGCCAACGCCCGACTCAATCGCCACGGAGGGATAGCCACCGCTCACCGCCAGCGTTAACCGGGCGGCGCGATCACCGGGAATTTCAGCCCCTTACTCTGTATCTAACCCCCTGTACCTGCCCTGGGAGTGTTTGATGGGACAGTGTAGAGGGAGCTTTACTCTGTATCTAACCCTGTGCTGTACCTGCCCCGGGAGTGTGTGATGGGACAGTGTAGAGGGAGCTTTACTCTGTATCTAACCCCCTGTACCTGCCCTGGGAGTGTTTGATGGGACAGTGTAGAGGGAGCTTTACTCTGTATCTAACCCCCTGTACCTGCCCTGGGAGTGTTTGATGGGACAGTGTAGAGGGAGCTTTACTCTGTATCTAACTCCCTGTACCTGCCCTGGGAGTGTTTGATGGGGCAGTGTAGAGGGAGCTTTACTCTGTATCTAACCCCCTGTACCTGCCCTGGGAGTGTTTGATGGGGCAGTGTAGAGGGAGCTTTACTCTGTATCTAACCCCCTGTACCTGCCCTGGGAGTGTTTGATGGGGCAGTGTAGAGGGAGCTTTACTCTGTATCTAACCCCCTGTACCTGCCCTGGGAGTGTTTGATGGGGCAGTGTAGAGGGAGCTTTACTCTGTATCTAACCCCTTGTACCTGCCCTGGGAGTGTGTGATGGGACAGTGTAGAGGGAGCTTTACTCTGTATCTAACCCCTTGTACCTGCCCTGGGAGTGTGTGATGGGACAGTGTAGAGGGAGCTTTACTCTGTATCTAACCCCTTGTACCTGCCCTGGGAGTGTGTGATGGGACAGTGTAGAGGGAGCTTTACTCTGTATCTAACCCCTTGTACCTGCCCTGGGAGTGTTTGATGGGACAGTGTAGAGGGAGCTTTACTCTGTATCTAACCCCATGCTGTACCTGCCCTGGGAGTGTTTGATGGGGACAGTGTAGAGGGAGCTTTACTCTGTATCTAACCCCCTGTACCTGCCCTGGGAGTGTTTGATGGGACAGTGTAGAGGGAGCTTTACTCTGTATCTAACCCCCTGTACCTGCCCTGGGAGTGTTTGATGGGACAGTGTAGAGGGAGCTTTACTCTGTATCTAACCCCCTGTACCTACCCTGGGAGTGTTTGATGGGACAGTGTAGAGGGAGCTTTACTCTGTATCTAACCCCCTGTACCTGCTCTGGGAGTGTTTGATGGGACAGTGTAGAGGGAGCTTTACTCTGTATCTAACCCCCTGTACCTACCCTGGGAGTGTTTGATGGGACAGTGTAGAGGGAGCTTTACTCTGTATCTAACCCCCTGTACCTGCCCTGGGAGTGGTGAGACTAGGTGCTGTCTTTAAAATGTGCTGATTATTTCAGGCTGTGTAAGAAAGTACGAACTGCGATATTGCACCACACGGACAAGCCTGTTCACTTCACCTTCACCGGACAGGTTGTGGGCCTGTGTGAACCTTGCAGGGACACACACACACACTCTCACACGCTCTGACACACACACACACACATACACACACACGTTCTGACACACACACACACTATCTCTCACACACACACACACAATCTCTCACATACACACACAATCTCTCACACACACACACACACTCTCTGACACACACACACACACTTTCTGACACACACACACACACACACTCGTTCTGACACACACACACACACACACAATCTCTCACACACACTCTGACACACACTCTCACACACACACTCTCTGACATACACACACACACTTTCTGACACACACACACACACACACACACTCTGACACACACTCTCACACTGTCTCTCACACACACACAATCTCTCTCTCTCACACACTCCCACACACACACTCTGACACACACATACACACACACACACACTATCTCTCTCACACACACACTCTCTGACACACACACACACTTTCTGACACACCCACACACTCGTTCTGACACACACACACACTACCTCTCACACACACACACAATCTCTCACACACACACACAATCTCTCACACACACACACAATCTCTCACACACACACTCACACACACACACTCTGACACACACACACACAAACACACTCTCTGACACACACTCTCACACACACTTTCTGACACTCACACACACACTCTCTGATACACACACACACACACACACACTCTCTGACACACACTCTCACACTGTCTCTCACACACACACACTATCTCTCTCTCTCTCACACACTCCCACACACACACACTCTCCCACACACTGACACACACATACACACACACACTGACACACACACACTATCTCTCTCACACACACACACTTTCTGACACACACACTCACACACACACACACACACACACACACACACTCTCTGACACACACACACACACACACTCTCTGACACACACACACACACACACACTATCTCTCTCACACACACACACTCTCTCTCACACACACACACTCTCTCTCACACACACACACTCTCTCTCACACACACACACACTCCCACACACACACTTTCTGACACACACACACAATTTCTCACACACACTCACACACACACACTCTGACACACACACACTCTGACACACACACACACACTATCTCTCTCTCACACACACACACTCTGACACACACACTCTCTCTCTCTCTCTCACACACTCTGACACATACACACTCTCACTCACACACACACACACACACTCTCTCTCTCTCTCTCTCTCTCACACTCTCACACACACTCTCTCACACACACACACACACACACACACACTGGACCAGTTTGGACTAGTTCGAGGCCACGTTGTCATCAAAGATTGAATGCAGCAAATTGTTGGCCATCCCGGAGAGCTTAGGGTTGATCGGGGGACTTCTTTGTATGTTGGAGCAACAGGCTTCCCGATGGAGGGTGGGGGCAGGATTTGGTGTTGCCAGGGGCAACGGTGTGGGGCCGCTAACTTTAGCGGCGGGCGATGTCTGCCGCGTCAAAGCGCAATATTGAGATGTTTCACCCCGGGGGGGCGGGCGGGGGGGGGGAGCAGAGTGCTAGGAGAAACCTTCCACACGAGCGTTGACCGAGCGGGGGAACAAGAGGCCGATTCAATCATTGGCCGCTCAAAACGCCGGCATGAAGACGGGAATCAAAAGCAGGGAAGTCTTGCTCCAGTTATACAGGGTATTGGTGAGGCCACACCTGGAGTACTGCGTGCAGTTTTGGTTTCCATATTTACGAAAGGATACACTTGCTTTGGAGGCAGTTCAGAGAAGGTTCACTCGGTTGATTCCGGGGATGAGGGGGTTGACTTATGAGGAAAGGTTGAGGAGGTTGGGCCTCTACTCATTGGAATTCAGAAGAATGAGAGGTGATCTTATCGAAACGTATAAGATTATGAGGGGGCTCGACAAGGTGGATGCAGAGAGGATGTTTCCACTGATGGGGGGAGACTAGAACTAGGGGGCACGGTCTTAGAATAAGGGGCCGCCCATTTAAAACTGAGATGAGGAGAAATTTCTTCTCTCAGAGGGTTGTAAATCTGTGGAATTCGCTGCCTCGGAGAGCTGTGGAAGCCAGGACATTGAATATATTTAAGACAGAGATAGACAGTTTCTTGAGCGATAAGGGAATAAGGGGGCGGGCGGGGAAGTGGAGCTGAGTCCATGATCGGATCAGCCATGATCGTATTGAATGGCGGAGCAGGCTCGAGGGGCCGAATGGCCGACTCCTGCTCCTATTTCTTAAAATCACCGAACAGTATCGATGCAGTTAGGGGGAGGCTGGACGAGTGTACGCGGGAGACGGGAAGCGAGGGTTATGCGGACGGGGTTAGATGAGGAGAGACGGGAGGAGGCTCGAGTGGCGCATAAACCGCTGGGGCCCAGTGGCCTGTTTCCCGCGTGTTGATTGGGTGTCGGCGTTGGCAGGGCGAGGGACCGCGTCTGAAGGCGCGCGCGGCCTGGCCACCAAACCCGAGCGCCCGTTACCTGCTTCTGCAGCCGCTTGTAGTCATCCTCCAGCTCGTGCAGTGCCTGCTGACTGTCCTGCCATTGTTCGCTCTTCTCCTCCCTGCCCACGGAAACACCGCCGTTAGACTCCGCCTTCGCCGCCGCCGCTGGGACCGGCAGAACGAGGCGCTCGAGGTTCCCCCGCCACCGCGCCCTGTGCTCCCCTCCCACCCCCCCACCGTTCCAGCCACACACCGCCCCCCCCCCACCACCGCGCCCTGTGCCCCCCTCCCACCATTCCAGCCACACCCCCCCCCCCCACCACCGCGCCCTGTGCCCCCCTCCCACCCCCCCACCGTTCCAGCCACACCCCCCCCCCACCACCGCGCCCTGTGCCCCCCTCCCACCCCCCCACCGTTCCAGCCACCCCCCCCCCCACCACCGCGCCCTGTGCCCCCCTCCCACCGTTCCAGCCACCCCCCCCCCCCACCACCGCGCCCTGTGCCCCCCCCCCACCGTTCCAGCCACCCCCCCCCCACCACCGCGCCCTGTGCCCCCCTCCCACCATTCCAGCCACACACCCCCCCCCCCACCACCGCGCCCTGTGCTCCCCCCCCACCCCCCCACCGTTCCAGCCACACACCCCCCCCCCCACCACCGCGCCCTGTGCTCCCCTCCCACCCCCCCACCGTTCCAGCCACACCCCCCCCCCCCCACCACCGCGCCCTGTGCCCCCCTCCCACCCTCCCACCATTCCAGCCACACACCCCCCCCCCCACCACCGCGCCCTGTGCCCCCCTCCCACCCCCCCACCGTTCCAGCCACACACCCCCCCCCCCACCACCGCGCCCTGTGCCCCCCTCCCACCATTCCAGCCACCTCCCCCCCCCCCACCACCGCGCCCTGTGCTCCCCTCCCACCATTCCAGCCACCTCTCCCCCCCCCCCACCACTGCGCCCTGTGCCCCCCTCCCACCCCCCCACCGTTCCAGCCACACACCGCTCCCCCCCCACCACCGCGCCCTGTGCCCCCTCCCACCCCCCCACCGTTCCAGCCGCACACCGCCCCCCCCCACCACCGCGCCCTGTGCCCCCCTCCCACCCCCCCACCGTTTCAGCCGCACACCGCCCCCCCCCACCACCGCGCCCTGTGCCCCCTCCCACCCCCCCACCGTTCCAGCCACACACCGCCCCCCCCACCACCGCACCCTGTGCCCCCCTCCCACCATTCCAGCCACCTCCCCGCCCCACCCGCCACCGCGCCCTGCCATACTCACAGGTCCTGCCTCAGCCGCCGGAGCTTGGCCTTGGAGTCCGCCAGCTGGACGCTCAGGTGTTGCCGGTTGTCCCCCGGGCCGAGGGCAGGCGGGCCCTCCCGACTCACCGCGCCCCACGCCTCCCGCTCCTGGCTCAGCTCCGCCAGCCGCTGCAGAGGGGGGGCAGGGGGTGGGGAAAAGAGAGAAACCGCTGGGTGAGTCAACGTCCGACGGGCGGGAGAGCCTGCACAGGGGCCGGCGGGGTCAGCCGGGGTCGTCCGCGGTCATCTGGGGTCGAGCGGGGGTCAAGTGGGTTCAGCCGGGGTCAACTGGGGTCGACCGGGTCGTCTGCGGTCATCTGGGGTCGAGCAGGGGTCAAGCGGGGTCAGCCAGAGTCAACCGGGGTCAACCGGGGTTGTGCGGGGTCAGTCAGGGTCATCCGAGGCCGGCTGGCGTTGAGCGGGGTCATCCGGGGTCAGCCGGATTGAGCCGGGGTCAGCCATGGTCAACCAGGGTCATCTGGGGTCGGCCAGGGTCTTTCAGGGTCAACCGGGTTTGAGCGAGGACATCCTGGGTCAGTCGGGGTCAGCTGGGGTCGAGCGGGGTCATCCAGATTAGGCCATGATCAACCGGGGTCAACTGGGGTCAGCCGGGGTCAGCCAGGGTTGGTGGGGTCAACCGGGGTCAGTCAGGGTTGATGGTGGGGTCGAACGGGGTCAGCTGGGGGTTTCAGGGCCTGTGGATCACAGGAGGGGGAGCAGGGGGCAGGGAGAGAAGGGGGGGTTAATGGGAGGGAAGCGGTGATTCCCCAGTCTGCAGGTGCTGGGACAGAATGAGATGGAGACAGAGATGGTTCGATAAGTCTCACAGTGAAAGGGGGAGAGAGAGTTACAGACAGCGAGAGAGAGACAGAGACGGATAGAGAGATGAAGAGAGAGAAACAGACAGGGAGATAAAGGCAGAGAGGGAGAGATTAAGTAAAAGATATTTAAAAAGGAAGAGCAAGGGATAGAGTGTAGGAGAAAGAGAGCGAGAGACAGAGAGTGAAAGTGAGAGAGAGAGAGAGAGAGAGAGAGAGAGTGAAAGTGAGAGAGAGAGAGAGACAGAAAGAGAGACAGAGAGAGACAGACAGACAGAGAGAGAGAGACAGAAAGAGAGAGAGAGACAGAGCGAGAGACAGAAAGAGAGACAGAGAGAGAGAGACAGAAAGAGAGAGAGAGAGACAGAAAGAGAGACAGAGAGACAGAGACAGAGACAGAGAGAGAAGGGATGAGAGAGAGCGTGTGGCCTGGGGCTGTGAGGAGCTGTGTTGGTGGGCTGAGTATTTATTCGATGCGGTGAGTGGGGGCAGTGTGTGATAGGGGAGCAGGAGTTGGGTGGATAGCTGTATGAGGGAGCATGGAGTGTGTGTGACTGGGCCGATGGGTGTATTCCCCAGGGAGAGCTGTTCCCATTACCCAACCCCCTCCCATCCTGATCATTCGGCAAGGGCGACCACAGGGAGGGAGAGAGAGCAAGCCTTGCCCAACGGAACTAGCACAGGCAGCCAATCAGACTGTGTGGAAATCCAGACAGGCTGCAAATTCCGCTTGCTGACAGGCCCCGGAGGTAGGGTCTAGCTGGCGTGCAGGCCTCATCCCCGGTCTGGAGTAGTGCTGGGGACCCTAACACAGGCCTCCATCCCCCCACCCGGTCCATCCGGGCCTCCGTATCCCCGGGGCGAGGAGAGGAGTCAGAGAATCACGGAAATTTACAGCACGGAAGGAGGCCGACCAAGAGCTACCCGGCCTAATCCCACTTTCCCGCTCTCGGTCCGTAGCCCTGTAGGTTACAAGTGCACATCCAAATCACAGAGATAGGGAGGGTATAGGGGCTGGAGGGGGTTACAGAGATAGGGAGGGGTGTAGGGACTGGAGGAGGTTACAGAGATAGGGAGGGGTTTAGGGGCTGGAGGGGGTTACAGAGATGGGGAGGGGTGTAGGGGCTGGAGGAGGTTAGAGAGACAGGGAGGGGTGTAGGGCTGTAGGCGGTTACTGAGATAGGTCAGGGTGTGGTGGCTGGAGGAGGTTACGCAATAGGGAGGGGTGTAGGGGCTGGAGGAGGTTACAGAGATAGAGAGGGGTGTAGGGGCTGGAGGGGGTTACAGAGATAGGGAGGAGTGTAGGGGCTGAAAGAGGTTACAGAGATGGGGAGGGGTGCAGGGGCTGGAGGAGGTTACAGAGATAGGGAGGAGTGTAGGGGCTGAAAGAGGTTACAGAGATGGGGAGGGGTGCAGGGGCTGGAGGAGGTTACAGAGATAGGGAGGAGTGTAGGGGCTGAAAGAGGTTACAGAGATGGGGAGGGGTGCAGGGGCTGGAGGAGGTTACAGAGATAGGGAGGAGTGTAGGGGCTGAAAGAGGTTACAGAGATGGGGAGGGGTGTAAGGGCTGGAGGAGGTTACAGAGATAGGGAGGAGTGTAGGGGCTGAAAGAGGTTACAGAGATGGGGAGGGGTGTAGGGCTGGAGGAGGTTACTGAGATAGAGAGGGGTGTAGGGGCTGGAGGGGGTCACAGAGATAGAGAGGGGTGTAGGGGCTGGAGGGGGTCACAGAGATAGAGAGGGGTGTAGGGGCTGGAGGGGGTTACAGAGATAGGGAGGGGTGTAGGGGCTGGAGGGGGTTACTGAGATAGAGAGGGTGTCGGGGCTGGAGGGGGTTACTGAGATAGAGAGGGTGTAGGGGCTGGAGGGGGTTACAGAGATAGGGAGGGGTGTAGGGCTGGAGGAGGTTACTGAGATAGAGAGAGGTGTAGGGGCTGGAGGGGGTCACAGAGATAGAGAGGGGTGTAGGGGCTGGAGGGGGTTACAGAGATAGGGAGGGGTGTAGGGGCTGGAGGGGGTTACTGAGATAGGGAGGGGGTTACTGAGATAGAGAGGGTGTAGGGGCTGGAGGGGGTTACTGAGATAGGGAGGGGGTTACTGAGATAGAGAGGGTGTAGGGACTGGAGGAGGTTACAGAGATAGGGAGGGGTGTAGGGGCTGGAGGGGGTTACAGAGATAGGGATGGGTGTAGGGACTGGAGGGGGTTACAGAGATAGGGAGGGGTGTAGGGCTGGAGGAGGTTACTGAGATAGAGAGAGGTGTAGGGGCTGGAGGGGGTCACAGAGATAGAGAGGGGTGTAGGGGCTGGAGGGGGTTACAGAGATAGAGAGGGGTGTAGGGGCTGGAGGGGGTTACTGAGATAGAGAGGGTGTCGGGGCTGGAGGGGGTTACTGAGATAGAGAGGGTGTAGGGGCTGGAGGGGGTTACTGAGATAGAGAGGGGTGTAGGGGCTGGAGGGGGTCACAGAGATAGAGAGGGGTGTAGGGGCTGGAGGGGTTTACAGAGATAGAGAGGGGTGTAGGGGCTGGAGGGGGTTACAGAGATAGGGAGGGGTGTAGGGGCTGGAGGGGGTTACTGAGATAGAGAGGGTGTCGGGGCTGGAGGGGGTTACTGAGATAGGGAGGGGTGTAGGGCTGGAGGAGGTTACTGAGATAGAGAGAGGTGTAGGGGCTGGAGGGGGTTACAGAGATAGGGAGGGGTGTAGGGGCTGGAGGAGGTTAGAGAGATAGTGAGGGGTGTAGGGGCTGGAGGGGTTTACAGAGATAGAGAGGGTGTCGGGGCTGGATGGGGTTACAGAGATAGGGAGGGGTGTAGGGGCTGGAGGAGGTTACAGAGATAGGGAGGGGTGTAGGGGCTGGAGGAGGTTACAGAGATAGGGAGGGGTGTAGGGGCTGGAGGGGGTTACAGAGATAGGGAGGGGGTTACTGAGATAGAGAGGGTGTAGGGGCTGGAGGAGGTTACTGAGATAGAGAGGGTGTAGGGGCTGGAGGAGGTTAGAGAGATAGTGAGGGGTGTAGGGGCTGGAGGGGTTTACAGAGATAGAGAGGGTGTCGGGGCTGGATGGGGTTACAGAGATAGGGAGGGGTGTAGGGGCTGGAGGAGGTTACAGAGATAGGGAGGGGTGTAGGGCTGGAGGAGGTTACAGAGATAGAGAGGGGTGTAGGGACTGGAGGAGGTTAGAGAGATAGTGAGGGGTGTAGGGCTGGAGGGGGTTACAGAGATAGGGAGGGATGTAGGGGCTGGAGGAGGTTAGAGAGATAGTGAGGGGTGTCGGGGCTGGAGAGGGTTACAGAGATAGAGAGGGTGTCGGGGCTGGAGGAGGTTAGAGAGATAGTGAGGGGTGTAGGGGCTGGAGAGGGTTACAGAGATAGGGAGGGATGTAAGGGCTGGAGGGGGTTACAGAGATAGAGAGGGGTGTAGGGACTGGAGGAGGTTACAGAGATAGGGAGGGGTGTAGGGCTGGAGGGGGTTACAGAGATAGGGAGGGTGTAGGGGCTGCAGGGGGTTACAGAGATAGGGAGGGGTGTAGGGCTGGAGGGGGTTACAGAGATAGGGAGGGGTGTAGGGGCTGGAGGAGGTTACAGAGATAGAGAGGGGTGTCGGGGCTGGATGGGGTTACAGAGATAGGGAGGGATGTAGGGACTGGAGGGGGTTACAGAGATAGGGAGGGTGTCGGGGCTGGAGGGGGTTACAGAGATAGAGAGGGTGTAGGGACTGGAGGAGGTTACAGAGATAGGGAGGGTGTAGGGACTGGAGGAGGTTACAGAGATAGGGAGGGGTGTAGGGGCTGCAGGGGGTTACAGAGATAGGGAGGGGTGTAGGGTCTGAAGGGGGTTACAGAGATAGGGAGGGTGTCGGGGCTGGAGGGGGTTACAGAGATAGGGAGGGGTGTCGGGGCTGGAGGAGGTTACAGAGATAGGGAGGGGTGTAGGGGCTGGAGGGGGTTACAGAGATAGTGAGGGGTGTCGGGGCTGGATGGGGTTACAGAGATAGCTCACGACCGTCTGACTCAGGCCAGAGTGCTACACACTGAGCCACGACTGGGTCTTAATCGATTTTTGATCAAAGAGAGGCAGGGTACCTCCATGTTCTCGTCCCTTTGGTTGGCCAAGTCTTTCAAGTTGTAGACCATGTTGTGGAAGAGAAGCTCGAGGTCATCAAACGAGGTAGAGGAGACATCAGGCCAGTGCAGAGCCAGCACGTTCTGCTGGTTTTGAGTTATCTGGACGCGAGGGGAACAACATAATGTTTGAGGACAGCAAAGGTTACAGGCCTCTTTTCAAATAATTCATTCATGGGTTGTGGTCAGTGCAACACGTCGCTATTAAGAACTAGTTGGTTTATTAGCAAAAGTTTTAACAATCACACGACACATTACCGGTTCATCCACCAGGCTCACAACCACCTGCTCCATCGTGGATCCCCCGAACCCAACTGGCCGGGGTTTTATTGAGTCTTGTGAACATCACGTGACTGGCTAAGCCCCTCCCCACTCAACAGCTCTACAACTATTTTTAGTAAAAACTTAAATCAAATGCCCCCCCTTTGACAAGGGCACCAGAACCCACAAATTAACAATTTAAACTTGAACTAAAACCTTAAATCAGATCAAAATTTGGTTGCCGGGGGCTCCATCTCCAGGGACACCCTGGCTCGGATGTAACCGCGGAAGAGAGGCAGGCAGTCGGGCTGAACGACCTCCTCGACCGCCCGCTGCCTGGACCGGCTGATGGCCCCCTTGGCCAGGCCCAGGAGCAGGCCCACGAGGAGGCCCTCGGACCTGCCCGCTCCCCTCCACGCTAATGTCCTTCCTAACTATTGCATTAATCTCCTCTTTAACCAGCAATGCTACCCCACCTCCTTTTCCTTTTATTCTATCCTTCCTGAATGTTGAATACCCCTGGATGTTCAGTTCCATGACCATCAACAAGTCTGCGGGCTGCGCCACCATCAACAAGTTTTCAGGCTGCGCCATTTCCACCCCCGTGGTGGGCAATGGTAGCCAACTGAGAGCATCCACACAATTCTCGGTGCCTGGCCTGTGGCGGATGGTCTAGTTATACGCTGATAGTGCAAGTGCCCACCTTTGTATGCGGGCTGAGGCATTAGTATTTATCCCCTTGTTTTCAGCGAACAGGGATATGAGGGGCTTGTGATCGGTTTCCAGCTCAAATTTGAGGTACTGATGCATTTTCTTTACCCCGAACACACACACACTAATGCCTCTTTCTCAATCATACTGTCGGCCCTCTCGGCCTTAGACAAGCTCCTGGAAGCTTAGGCGACAGGTTCCAACTTCCCCGCAACGTTAGCTTGTTGTAATACACACCCGACTCCGTACGACGACGCATCACATGCTAGCACAAGTCTTTTACAGAAGTCTTTTACTCTCTCTCTCTCTCTCTCTCTCGCGCGCGCGCGCGCACACTCTCTCTCTCTCTCTCTCGCGCGCGCACACTCTCTCTCTATCTCTCTCTCGCGCGCGCGCGCACACTCTCTCTCTCGCTCGCGCGCGCGCGCACACTCTTTCTCTCTCGCTCGCGCGCACACACTCTCTCTCTCTCTCTCTCTCGCGCGCACACTCTCACTTTCTCGCTCGCGCGCGCACACTCTCTCTCTCTCGCTCGCGCGCGCACACTCTCTCGCTCGCGCGCACACTCTCTCTCTCTCTCTCTCGCGCGCACACTCTCACTTTCTCGCTCGCGCGCGCACTCTCTCTCTCTCGCTCGCGCGCGCACACTCTCTCTCTCTCGCTCGCGCGCGCACACTCTCTCTCTCTCGCGCGCACACTCTCACTTTCTCGCTCGCGCGCGCACACTCTCTCTCTCTCGCTCGCGCGCGCACACTCTCTCTCTCTCGCTCGCGCGCGCACACTCTCTCTCTCGCGCGCGCACACTCTCTCTCTCTCTCGCTCGCGCGCGCACACTCTCTCTCTCTCGCTCGCGCGCGCACACTCTCTCTCACGCGCGCACACACTCTCTCTCTCTCTCGCGTGCACTCTCACTTTCTCGCTCGCGCGCGCACACTCTCTCTCTCTCGCTCGCGCGCGCACACTCTCTCTCTCTCTCGCTCGCACGCACACTCTCTCTCTCTCTCTCTCACGCGCACACTCTCACTTTCTCGCTCGCGCGCGCACACTCTCACTTTCTCGCTCGCGCGCGCACACTCTCTCTCTCTCGCTCGCGCGCGCACACACTCTCTCTCTCTCGCGCGCACACTCTCACTTTCTCGCTCGCGCGCGCACACTCTCACTTTCTTTCTCGCTCGCGCGCGCACACTCTCTCTCTCGCTCGCGCGCACACTCTCTCTCTCTCACGCGCACACTCTCACTTTCTCGCTCGCGCGCGCACACTCTCTCTCTCTCGCTCGCGCGCGCACACACTCTCTCTCTCTCTCACGCGCACACTCTCACTTTCTCGCTCGCGCGCGCACACTCTCTCTCTCTCGCTCGCGCGCGCACACTCTCTCTCGCGCGCGCACACTCTCTCTCTCTCGCTCGCGCGCACACTCTCACTTTCTCGCTCGCGCGCGCACACTCTCTCTCGCTCGCGCGCGCACACTCTCTCTCTCTCGCTCGCGCACGCACACTCTCTCTCTCTCTCGCGCGCGCACACTCTCACTTTCTCGCTCGCGCGCGCACACTCTCACTTTCTTTCTCGCTCGCGCGCGCACACTCTCTCTCTCTCGCTCGCGCGCACACTCTCTCTCTCTCACGCGCACACTCTCACTTTCTCGCTCGCGCGCGCACACTCTCTCTCTCTCGCTCGCGCGCGCACACTCTCTCTCGCGCGCGCACACACTCTCTCTCTCTCTCTCACGCGCACACTCTCACTTTCTCGCTCGCGCGCGCACACTCTCTCTCTCTCGCTCGCGCGCGCACACTCTCTCACTCGCGCGCACACTCTCACTTTCTCGCTCGCGCGCGCACACTCTCTCTCTCTCTCGCTCGCGCGCGCACACTCTCTCTCTCTCGCTCGCGCGCGCACACTCTCTCTCTCTCGCTCGCGCGCGCACACTCTCTCTCTCTCTCGCGCGCGCACACTCTCACTTTCTCGCTCGCGCGCGCACACTCTCACTTTCTTTCTCGCTCGCGCGCGCACACTCTCTCTCTCTCGCTCGCGCGCACACTCTCTCTCTCTCACGCGCACACTCTCACTTTCTCGCTCGCGCGCGCACACTCTCTCTCTCTCGCTCGCGCGCGCACACTCTCTCGCGCGTGCACACACTCTCTCTCTCTCTCTCACGCGCACACTCTCACTTTCTCGCTCGCGCGCGCACACTCTCTCTCTCTCGCTCGCGCGCGCACACTCTCTCGCTCGCGCGCACACTCTCACTTTCTCGCTCGCGCGCGCACACTCTCTCTCTCTCTCGCTCGCGCGCGCACACTCTCTCTCGCGCGCGCACACTCTCTCTCTCTCGCTCGCGCGCACACTCTCTCTCTCTCTCTCACGCGCACACTCTCACTTTCTCGCTCGCGCGCGCACACTCTCTCTCTCTCGCTCGCGCGCGCACACTCTCTCTCGCTCGCGCGCACACTCTCTCTCTCTCTCACGCGCACACTCTCACTTTCTCGCTCGCGCGCGCACACTCTCTCTCTTGCTCGCGCGCGCGCACACTCTCTCTCGCGCGCGCACACACTCTCTCTCTCTCTCTCGCGCGCGCGCACACTCTCTCTCTCGCGCGCGCGCACTCTCTCTCTCTCGCGCGCGCGCACACTCTCTCTCTCTCTCGCGCACACTCTCTCTCTCTCGCTCGCGCGCGCACACTCTCTCGCTCGCGCGTGCACTCTCTCTCTCTCGCGCGCACTCTCTCTCTCTCTCTCTTGCTCGCGCGCGCACACTCTCTCTCTCGCGCGCACACTCTCTCTCTCTCTCTCGCTCGCGCGCGCACTCTCTCTCGCTCGCGCGCGCACTCTCTCTCTCTCACGCGCGCGCACACTCTCTCGCTCGCACGCGCACACTCTCTCGCTCGCGCGTGCACTCTCTCTCTCTCTCTCGCGCGCACTCTCTCTCTCTCTCTTGCTCGCGCGCGCACACTCTCTCTCTCGCGCGCACACTCTCTCTCTCTCTCTCGCTCGCGCGCGCACTCTCTCTCGCTCGCGCGCGCACTCTCTCTCTCTCGCGCGCGCGCACACTCTCTCTCTCTCTCGCTCGCGCGCGCACACTCTCTCTCTCGCGCACGCGCGCACACTCTCTCTCTCGCGCGCGCGCGCACTCTCTCTCTCGCGCGCGCGCGCACTCTCTCTCTCGCGCACGCGCACACACTCTCTCTCTCGCGCACGCGCACACACTCTCTCTCTCGCGCACGCGCAATCTCTCTCGCGTGCGTGCGCACTCTCTCTCTCTCACGCGCGCGCACACTCTCTCACTCTCGCGCGCGCGCACACTCTCTCACTCTCTCGCTCGCGCGCGCACACTCTCTCTCGCGCGCGCACACTCTCTCTCTCTCGCTCGCGCGCACACTCTCTCTCTCTCTCTCTCACGCGCACACTCTCACTTTCTCGCTCGCGCGCGCACACTCTCTCTCTCTCGCTCGCGCGCGCACACTCTCTCTCGCTCGCGCGCACACTCTCTCTCTCTCTCTCTCACGCGCACACTCTCACTTTCTCGCTCGCACACTCTCTCTCTTGCTCGCGCGCGCGCACACTCTCTCTCGCGCGCGCACACACTCTCTCTCTCTCTCTCGCGCGCGCGCACACTCTCTCTCTCGCGCGCGCGCACTCTCTCTCTCTCGCGCGCGCGCACACTCTCTCTCTCTCTCGCGCACACTCTCTCTCTCTCGCTCGCGCGCGCACACTCTCTCGCTCGCGCGTGCACTCTCTCTCTCTCGCGCGCACTCTCTCTCTCTCTCTCTTGCTCGCGCGCGCACACTCTCTCTCTCGCGCGCACACTCTCTCTCTCTCTCGCTCGCGCGCGCACTCTCTCTCGCTCGCGCGCGCGCACTCTCTCTCTCTCGCGCGCGCACACTCTCTCGCTCGCGCGCGCACACTCTCTCTCTCTCTCTCGCGCGCACTCTCTCTCTCTCTCTTGCTCGCGCGCGCACACTCTCTCTCTCGCGCGCACACTCTCTCTCTCTCTCTCGCTCGCGCGCGCACTCTCTCTCGCTCGCGCGCGCACTCTCTCTCTCTCGCGCGCGCACTCTCTCTCTCTCTCTCTCTCTCGCTCGCGCGCGCACACTCTCTCTCTCGCGCACGCGCGCACACTCTCTCGCGCGCGCGCGCACTCTCTCTCTCGCGCACGCGCACACACTCTCTCTCTCGCGCACGCGCACACACTCTCTCTCTTGCGCACGCGCAATCTCTCTCGCGTGCGTGCGCACTCTCTCTCTCACGCGCGCGCACACTCTCTCACTCTCGCGCGCGCGCACACTCTCTCACTCTCTCTCGCGCGCGCGCACACTCTCTCTCTCTCTCCCGCGCGCGCACACTCTCTCTCTCTCTCTCTGTCTCGCGCGCGCGCGCGCACACTCTCTCTCTCTCTCTCTCTCTCGCGCGCGCGCACACTCTCTCTCTCTCTCTCTCTCTCTCTCTCGCGCGCGCGCACACTCTCTCTCTCTCTCTCTCTCTCTCTCTCTCTCTCGCGTGTGCGCACACACTCTCTCTTTCTCTCTCTCTCTCTCGCGCGCACACACACACACTCTCTCTCTCTCTCTCTCTCTCTCCCGCGCACACACTCTCTCTCTCTCTCTCTCTCTCGCGCACACACTCTCTCCCTCTCTCTCGCGCACACACTCTCCCTCTCTCTCTCTCTCTCCCTCTCTCTCTCTCTCTCTCTCTCTCTCGCACTCTCTCTCGCACTCTCGCGCGCGCGCACTCTCTCTCTCTCGCGCGCGTGCACACACTCTCTCTCTCTCTCTCTCTCGCGCGCGCACTCGTGCGCACTCTCGGGCGCGCACTCTCTCGCGCACACATTCTCGGGCACGAGTCTCTGGGCAGCGATCACGAGCAGGGGAAACCCTGGTTGATTTTATCCTGCCTCGCCCCTCCCGCAGAAGCCGGGACCCCCTCGATTCCCCACCCAGACACACACGGCGGCACTAAGCGGCCTGGTTGCATTTGCGGCAAACCCGGGATGAAATCCCGAGGGAAGGACAATGAGGGCTCGGGGCGGATGTGATGCCTTACCTCCTGGATGTGAGCAGCGACCGAGGCCTGAGTATCCAAATCCAGGGTCTGGATCTGCTCGATGAATTCCTCCTTGCCCTCGCTCTGCAACAACAACAACAACAACCACCTGCATTTATATAGCGCCTTTAGTGAAACGTCCCACAGCGCTTCACAGGAGTATTACGCGATAAAAATGTGGCCCGGAGCCGCATCAGTAGAAGGTAGCGCATGTGAGCAAGAGCTCGGTCAAAGAGTTGTGTGTAATGTACGCTCAAAGGGTTTGTGGAGCTGTTGAAACCTGGGGGGGGGGGGCGTCAGGACCACCGTCCAGGGGCTGCCTGTCCTTTACCAGGAACCCTTCGGGGTCTGGAACAGAGTCGCCACCGAGCGCAGCTCTCCGCCGGCTGGAGTGGCGGCCGTCCTGCGGGAGCCGCTGCTCGGGAATCCGTACCTCCACGACCGAGGTTTCAGGTGGCGGTCGGGCGAGAGGGCTGTGGCTGGTGAGGTGACCGGGGTCGGGGACCTGCTCGACGGCGGAGGAGCGGGCTGGTTGGCCAACGTCCGGCGCGCGGCCGATGCCATCGAGTCGCTAAAAAAACAGCGCCGGGCCCTGACTCCGTTAGGTGCGTCGAGGAGGCTCGAGCACGTGGGGGAGATCCCGCCCGAGCTGATCCCCCCCCCCGTCCGGACGGAATTCCTCGTCGGCGCCAAGCCCCGGAACCTCCCTCGGGAGCCGGCCCCTCACAACTTGAGCCTCCTCCGGGGGGACATCCCCTCCGTGCCTTTCAGTTCTGCGCGGAGGGAGGGGTTTCCTGCACGGGCTGCTCCTGCGCACTCTCCACCTTGCCATCCTCGTCTGCCGTCCGGACACGCCACGGCGTGCCGTCTTGCCGTCCGGAGGAGGCGGGGGTCCCCGATGGAGGGCTCCCTACGCGGGAGTCCTCCCACTGTTTATCGGGGACTTGGCCTGGAGGCTGGTGCACGGGGCAGTCCCGTGCAATCGGTTTTTAAGTCGGTTCACGGGCTCCCAGGCCGCCTGCAGTTTCTGCGGTCTGGAGGAGTCCGTGTCCCACGTGTATGTTCAGTGTGTGAGGGTTGCAGCCCCCTCTTCCAATATCTGAAGGGGCCGCTCCTCAAATTCTGGCTGCACTTCAGTCCCCACGCTCCCGATCTTTGGGCACCCTGTGCGGAGGGGAGCGGGCAGGTCCGAGGGCCTACCTCGCGGGCCTGCTCCTGGGGCCTGGCCAAGGGGGCCATCAGCCGGTCCAGGCAGCGGGCGGTCGAGGGGGTCGTTCAGCCCCGACTGCCTGCCTCTCTTCCGCGGTTACATCCGAGCCCGGGTGTCCCTGGAGATAGGAGCACGCGGTGTCCACCGGTACGCTCGCGGGCCTTCCGCGAGAGGTGGGCGCCGGAGGGACTGGAGTGCATCGTCGCCCCCGGCAACCAAATTCTGATTTGATTTGATAAAGTTCCCAAGTTAATTTGGATTTAATGAGTTGTAGTGCCCTTTATAAAAAAAAAAGGGAGTACTTGATTTAAACGTTCAACTTAAAATAGTTGTAGAGCTGTTGAGTTGGGGAGGGGCTTAGCCAGTCACGTGACGTTCACAAGACTCAATAAAACCCCGGCCAGTTGGGTTCGGGGGATCCACGATGGGGCAGGTGGTTGTGAGCCTGGTGGATGAACCGGTAATGTGTCGTGCGATTGTTCAAGCTTTTGCTAATAAACCGACTAGTTCTTAATAGCAAATGTGTTGCTCTTAAGCAAAGAACCCACAAAGCAGATGCGTTAGTGGGTTTTAAGGAGAGTCTTAAATGAGGACCAAGAGGCGGAGAGGCAGGGAGCTGTGCGTTCCCGCTGGGGGTACCCGTCGGTCCGTGGGGTGCTGGACAATTCCCCCCCCCCGCCCACATCCTTCCCCCGATAGGAAGTGATGCGTGGGATTTAGCACCTCACTTCCGGTCGGGGGAGGGGCGGTAAGCTCGAGGGTTGGGACAACGGCGGCAGGAACTCACGCCCCGCGGTGTTACCGGGCGACTCTGAACTCTCAGCCCACCGACTGCCGTTGACGCAGAGCCTGTGAACTCTGTTCAAAGGGATCTAGCTGCTTGAATAACAGAAACATTAAAGGGTACGGGGAGTGAGGGGGAGGGTGGGGTTAGACTGGGTGGGATATTAAAGGGGGGAGTGAGGGGGAGAGTGGGATTAGACTGGGTGGGATATTAAAGGGGGGAGTGAGGGGGAGGGTGGGATTAGACTGGGTGGGATATTAAAGGGGGGAGTGAGGGGAGAGTGGGATTAGACTGGGTGGGATATTAAAGGGGGGAGTGAGGGGGAGAGTGGGATTAGACTGGGTGGGATATTAAAGGGGGGAGTGAGGGGAGAGTGGGATTAGACTGGGTGGGATATTAAAGGGGGGAGTGAGGGGAGAGTGGGATTAGACTGGGTGGGATATTAAAGGGTGCGGGGAGTGAGGGGAGAGTGGGATTAGACTGGGTGGGATATTAAAGGGGGAGTGAGGGGAGAGTGGGATTAGACTGGGTGGGATATTAAAGGGGGAGTGAGGGGGAGAGTGGGATTAGACTGGGTGGGATATTAAAGGGGGGAGTGAGGGGAGAGTGGGATTAGACCGGGTGGGATATTAAAGGGGGGAGTGAGGGGAGAGTGGGATTAGACTGGGTGGGATATTAAAGGGGGAATGAGGGGGAGGATGGGATTAGACTGGGTGGGATATTAAAGGGGGGAGTGAGGGGAGAGTGGGATATTAAAGGGGAGAGTGGGATTAGACTGGGTGGGATATTAAAGGGGGGAGTGAGGGGAGAGTGGGATTAGACTGGGTGGGATATTAAAGGGGGGAGTGAGGGGAGAGTGGGATTAGACTTGGTGGGATATTAAAGGGGGGAGTGAGGGGGTGAGCGGGATTAGACTGGGTGGGATATTAAAGGGGGGAGTGAGGGGAGAGTGGGATTAGACTGGGTGGGATATTAAAGGGGGGAGTGAGGGGAGAGTGGGATTAGACTGGGTGGGATATTAAAGGGTGTGGGAAGTGAGGGGAGAGTGGGATTAGACTGGGTGGGATATTAAAGGGGGGAGTGAGGGGAGAGTGGGATTAGACTGGGTGGGATATTAAAGGGGGGAGTGAGGGGGAGAGTGGGATTAGACTGGGTGGGATATTAAAGGGGGGAGTGAGGGGGAGAGTGGGATTAGACTGGGTGGGATATTAAAGGGGGGAGTGAGGGGAGAGTGGGATTAGACTGGGTGGGATATTAAAGGGGGGAGTGAGGGGAGAGTGGGATTAGACTGGGTGGGATATTAAAGGGTGCGGGGAGTGAGGGGAGAGTGGGATTAGACTGGGTGGGATATTAAAGGGGGAGTGAGGGGAGAGTGGGATTAGACTGGGTGGGATATTAAAGGGGGAGTGAGGGGGAGAGTGGGATTAGACTGGGTGGGATATTAAAGGGGGGAGTGAGGGGAGAGTGGGATTAGACTGGGTGGGATATTAAAGGGGGGAGTGAGGGGAGAGTGGGATATTAAAGTGGAGAGTGGGATTAGACTGGGTGGGATATTAAAGGGGGGAGTGAGGGGAGAGTGGGATTAGACTGGGTGGGATATTAAAGGGGGGAGTGAGGGGAGAGTGGGATTAGACTTGGTGGGATATTAAAGGGGGGAGTGAGGGGGAGAGCGGGATTAGACTGGGTGGGATATTAAAGGGGGGAGTGAGGGGAGAGTGGGATTAGACTGGGTGGAATATTAAAGGGGGGAGTGAGGGGGAGAGTGGGATTAGACTGGGTGGGATATTAAAGGGGGGAGTGAGGGGAGAGTGGGATTAGACTGGGTGGGATATTAAAGGGGGGAGTGAGGGGGAGAGTGGGATTAGACTGGGTGGGATATTAAAGGGGGGAGTGAGGGGAGAGTGGGATTAGACTGGGTGGGATATTAAAGGGGGGAGTGAGGGGGAGAGTGGGATTAGACTGGGTGGGATATTAAAGGGGGGAGTGAGGGGGAGAGTGGGATTAGACTGGGTGGGATATTAAAGGGGGGAGTGAGGGGGAGGGTGGGATTAGACTGGGTGGGATATTAAAGGGGGGAGTGAGGGGAGAGTGGGATTAGACTGGGTGGGATATTAAAGGGGGGAGTGAGGGGGAGGGTGGGATTAGACTGGGTGGGATAGTAAAGGGTGTGGGGGAGCGAATTAACTCTTTCTGTCCGGGAATGTTGCAAGAACTGATCTCCCTGGGTCACTCTCTGCCCAGACTGGGATCGAGCCTTGGTCCAAAGGCTGAAGGCCCACACTGCCCAGGTCCCAGTCACAGGAGGGTGTCCCACTCCCTGGGGGCAGGGCGTGGATCTGAGGCCTACCTGCACAGCACAGCCTAACAGGAGGAGCAGCACCTTGGTCACCTCCTGCAGTCCCGCATCTGAAATGCAAGGGGAGCGATCGTCATCACTCAATCAAATACAGCCAGCCGGCAAACACACCCAGACAGGAGGGAGACAGAGGCCAGCCAGGAGGGAGACAGTCCCCAGACAGGAGGGAGACAGAGGCCAGACAGGAGGGAGACAGTCCCCAGACAGGAGGGAGACAGAGGCCAGACAGGAGGGAGACAGAGGCCAGACAGGAGGGAGACAGAGGCCAGACAGGAGGGAGACAGAGGCCAGACAGGAGGAAACAGTCCCCAGACGGGAGGGAGACGGAGGCCAGACAGGAGGGAGACAGTCCCCAGACGGGAGGGAGACGGAGGCCAGACAGGAGGGAGACAGTCCCCAGACAGGAGGGAGACAGAGGCCAGCCAGGAGGGAGACAGTCCCCAGACGGGAGGGAGACAGAGGCCAGACAGGAGGGAGACAGTCCCCAGACGGGAGGGAGACGGAGGCCAGACAGGAGGGAGACAGTCCCCAGACAGGAGGGAGACAGAGGCCAGACGGTAGGGAGACGGAGCCCAGACGGGAGGGAGACGGAGCCCAGACGGGAGGGAGACGGAGCCCAGACGGGAGGGAGACGGAGCCCAGACGGGAGGGAGGCCCAGACTGGAGGGAGAGGGAGGCCCAGACTGGAGGTAGAGGGAGGCCCAGACTGGAGGGAGAGGGAGGCCCAGACTGGAGGGAGACGGAGGCCCAAACTGGAGGGAGACGGAGGCCCTGATTGGAGGGAGACAGAGGCCCTGATTGGAGGGAGACAGAGGCCCTGACTGGAGGGAGACAGAGGCCCTGACTGGAGGGAGACAGAGGCCCTGACTGGAGGGAGACAGAGGCCCAGACTGGAGGGAGACAGAGGCCCAGACTGGAGGGAGACAGAGGCCCAGACTGGAGGGAGACAGAGGCCCAGACTGGAGGGAGACAGAGGCCCAGACTGGAGGGAGACGGAGCCCAGACTGGAGGGAGCCGGAGCCCAGACGGGAGGGAGACGGAGCCCAGACGGGAGGGAGACGGGGCCCAGACGGGAGGGAGACGGGGCCCAGACGGGAGGGAGACGGGGCCCAGACGGGAGGGAGACGGAGCCCAGACGGGAGGGAGACGGAGCCCAGACGGGAGGGAGACGGAGCCCAGACGGGAGGGAGACGGAGCCCAGACGGGAGGGAGACGGAGCCCAGACGGGAGGGAGACGGAGCCCAGACGGGAGGGAGACGGAGCCCAGACGGGAGGGAGACGAAGCACAGACAGGGTAGCAGCACGCTAATCCTGCACTGGGGCACCCGCCTGGCTGGCTATTCAACTGTGTGAAGCAGCGTGAGCCTGTCCATCCGCGACCTGTGGGTTGGGCGATGACTGGCCCGCTAAGGTCAGTGGTGGGTATGTCGGGGGTCGTGCCTCCCTCCCACGGAGGGGTTACACCCCGGGGCCGCCGGGGGGGGGGCGCCGGGGATGGGGGGAGAGTTTCAACGAATGTGTACGTTTCTGAAGCCCAGAGATATTGTGCCGAATTCTCCGGCGGGGGCAAGAGAACTGGCCTCAGAACCTCTGGGGCAGGGGTAACCGGGCGAGGCCCCCCAATCCTGATCGCTGTATAAACGCAGGGGTGGGGAGGGGGGGCCTGGAGGACAGCATCAGTCTGCCTCATGCGGCCGAATAGCCTGGGCTCACACACACACTTGCGGAGGGCGGGCGGTGTCTCTGGGACCAGGACCCCAGCACCTTCGGGTGCGGAGTGGGGGGGAGAAATTAGATGGGGGGGGGTGTTGGGGGCACAGAATAACGGGCAGATTAAAGCCAGGATAGCGAGGCCCCTCATGCAATCGCAGAGGGCAGGCCGTGCCAGGCCAAAGATTACCAGAGGTGACTCACCGCTCAGGGGATCCCGGCCCAGGAGCTGTACGTTGGGGAGGGCCATCAGAATTAGCTGTTGGAGGTCCTCCTGTGGGCAGAGAACGAGAAATGGTATTCAGTACAGAGAGGGAGGAGTGGACAACGGGTGTTAGATACAGAGGGAGCGCCGCACTGTCGGAGGGGCAGTACTGAGGGAGTGCCGCACTGTCGGAGGGGCAGTACTGAGGGAATGCCGCACTGTCGGAGGGGCGGTACTGAGGGAGTGCCGCACTGTCGGAGGGGCAGTACTGAGGGTGCGCCGCACTGTCGGAGGGGCAGTACTGAGGGTGCGCCGCACTGTCGGAGGGGCAGTACTGAGGGAGCGCCGCACTGTCGGAGGGGCAGTACTGAGGGAGCGCCGCACTGTCGGAGGGGCAGTACTGAGGGAATGCCGCACTGTCGGAGGGGCAGTACTGAGGGAGCGCCGCACTGTTGGAGGGGCGGTACTGAGGGAGCGCCGCACTGTCGGAGGGGGGGTACTGAGGGAGTGCCGCACTGTCGGAGGGGCAGTACTGAGGGAGCGCCGCACTGTCGGAGGGGCGGTACTGAGGGAGCGCCGCACTGTCGGAGGGGCGGTACTGAGGGAGCACCGCACTGTCGGAGGTGCTGTCTTTTGGATGAGACATTAAACCGAGGCCCCGTCTGCTCTCTCAGGTGGATGTAAAAGATCCCGGGGCCACTATTGGAAGAAGAGCAGGGGGAGTTCTCCCCGGTGTCCTGGGGCCAATATTTATCCCTCAACCAACATCACTAAAACAGATGATCTGGGTCATTATCACATAGCTGTGTGTGGGAGCTTGCTGTGCGCAAATTGGCTGCTGCGTTTCCCACATTACAACAGTGACTACACTCCAAAAGTAGTTCATTGGCTGTAAAGCGCTTTGGCTCGCCCGGTGGCCGTGAACGGCGCTATATAAATGCAAGTCTTTCATTCTAAGAGCAATGTGTTGCTGCGAATTCTTAAGCAAAGGACCCGTGAAGCAAATACATTACAAAATGGCATAGCCTCCCCTGGTAGAATTGCCTCCCCTCCCCCTCAGGGGCTTGCGGTAAGCCTGGAGGTAGGGGGGTGATGGGGGGGGGGGGCGTCAGAGAGCTGGGCCGGCGTTGACTCCTGCGAGGCGATTTAGATCGGTTGAGTGAGTGGGCAAACACATTGGTAGGAAAAGCATAAGGACAAAGTATTATTTTAATGGTGATGGCTTGGGAAGTGTGGATGTACAGAGGGACCTGGGTGTCCTTGTGCACCAGTCAGTGAAAGCAAACATGTAGGTGCAGCAAGCAGTTAGGAAGGCAAGTGGTATGTTGGCCTTCATTGCAAGAGGGTTTGAGTACAGGAACAAGGATGTCTTTTTTTTTTAAATTCGTAGCCAATCGTTCCAATTCTTTGTCAAATACAAACGCCAGAGGTCACCTTGCACATGCCAAGGATCACTCTGCGCCAATGCTCTTAGCCAAAAGGCCTAGAGCCACTGCACCGTTCCTGGAAGTACTGCAATACCAGGTTCGTGCCATGGAGGTGGATGGGTCAGGTCCCCCACACACCTCCAGCAAGGATGTCTTACTCCAGTTATACAGGGCCTTGGTGAGACCGCACCTGGAGTAGTGTGTGCAGTTTTGGTCTCCTTACCTAAGAAAGGATACACTTGTCACAGAGGGAGTGCAGCGAAGGTTCACCAGACTGATTCCTGGGATGGCAGGACTGTCGTATGAGGAGAGATTGGGTCGACTGGGCCTGTATTCACTGGAGTTTAGAAGACTGAGAGGGGATCTCATTGAACCGTATAAAATTCTGATTGGGTTGGATAGACTGGATGCGGGGAGGATGTTTCCCCCGGGGCTGGGGAGTCTAGAACAAGGGCTCACACAGTCTCAGGATACGGGGTAGGAAATTTAGGACTGAGATGAGGAGAAATGTTTTCACTCAGAGGGTGGTGAACCTGTGGAATTCTCTACCACAGGAGGCTGTGGAGGCCAAGTCATTGAATATATTTAAGAGGGAGATAGATAGGATGCTAAGAGGCTGCAGGGTGATTTGGACAGGTTAGGTGAGTGGGCAAATGCATGGCAGATGCAGTATAATGTGGATAAATGTGAGGTTATCCACTTTGGTGGCAAAAACAGGAAGGCAGAATATTATCTGAATGGTGACAGATTAGGAAAAGGGAAGGTGCAACGAGACCTGGGTGTCATGGTACATCAGTCATTGAAAGTTGGCATGCAGATACAGCAGGCGGTGAAGAAGGCAAATGGCATGTTGGCCTTCATAGCGAGGGGATTTGAGTACAGGAGCAGGGAGGTCTTACTGCAGTTGTACAGGGCCTTGGTGAGGCCTCACCTGGAATATTGTGTGCAGTTTTGGTCTCCTAATCTGAGGAAGGACGTTCTTGTTATTGAGGGAGTGCAGCGAAGGTTCACCAGACTGATTCCCGGGATGGCAGGACTGACATATGAAGAAAGACTGGATCGACTAGGCTTATATTCACTGGAAATTAGAAGAATGAGAGGGGATCTCATAGAAACATATAAAATTCTGACGGGACTGGACAGGTTAGAGGCAGGAAGAATGTTCCCGATGTTGGGGAAGTCCAGAACCAGGGGTCACAGTCTAAGGATAAGGGGTAAGCCATTTAGGACCGAGATGAGGAGAAACTTCTTCACTCAGAGAATTGTGAACCTGTGGAATTCTCTACCACAGAAAGTTGTTGGGGCCAGTTCGTTAGATATATTCAAAAGGGAGTTAGGTGTGGTCCTTACGGCTAAAGGGATCAAGGGGTATGGAGAGAAAGCAGGAATGGGGTACTGAAATTGCATGATCAGCCATGATCGTATTGAATGGTGGTGCAGGCTCGAAGGGCCCAATGGCCTACTCCTGCACCTATTGTCTATGTTTCTATGAGAGCCCTAGGGAGCTGGGTGGGGGCAGGGGGGGTGGGGGGGAAGTTCAGTGATGATGCAGTTTCCTGAAATGACAACGAGCTCGCAAACACCAGCCAGCCGCACTGCAGGAAGCAATGGGTTCGGCTTCAGAGCTATGTGAAAACCCATAAATCGACACCGCGTTAGTCATGGGGGTTCCGGTCAAAGTGTGTTGCGTGTAGTGGGGTGGGGTGGGGGTTGGTGGGGGGGAGGGGAGAGCGAGAACAGGAACTGAAGCCACCGTGACCTCAAGAGGAATGGTGAGTCACGGTTCTGACACATTACTCTTCACAAATAAAGCTTACAAGAGGCTTACGTTGGTGGCCCGCTGCAGGCCGGGTGCTTTCCGCGAGCAGCCACGATCCCACCGTTCAGGGTTTTGTCATAGGCAGTTCCCTCGGAATCGAGAAAGACTTGCTTCCGCTCTAAAAGTGAGAGTTCTCAGGTTGGCTGAACAGTCCAATACGAGAACCACAGTCCCTGTGTCAGGTGGGACAGACAGTGGTCGAGGGAAAGGGGTGGGTGGGGAGTCTGGTTTGCCTCAGGATTAACAGCAGCATCGCCGTCGTAAAAACCAGGACCACGTGTGTTTGTACAGCGCCTTTAAAAGGTGGTGAAATGTCCCAAGACGCTTTGCAGCAGCGTGATCAAACACAATTTTGACACCGGGCCCCACAAGGAGATATTCGGGACAGGCGACCAAAAGCTGGGTCAAAAGAGGTGGGTTTTAAGGAGCGTCTTGAAGGAGGAGAGAGAGGCGGAGAGGTTTAGGGAGGGAGTTCCAGAGCTTGGGGCCCAGGCAACAGAAGGCACGGCCACCGATGGTGGAGCGATTATGATCAGGGATGCTCAGGAGGGCAGAATTGGAGGAGGGCAAATCCCCTCCATGGCCCGCGCCCCCTCCCCATCTCTGTAATCTCCTCCAGCCCCACAACCCCCCCCGAGATCTCTGCGTTCCTCCAATTCTGGCCCTCCTGAGCACCCCTGATTATAATCGCTCCACCACCGGCGGCCATGCCTTCTGTTGCCTGGGCCCCAAGCTCTGGAACTCCCTAAACCTCTCCGCCTCGCTCTCCTCCTCCAAGACGCTCCGTAAAACCCACCTCTTTTGACCCAGCTTTTGGTCGCCTGTCCTGAATATCTCCTCATGTGGCTCGGTGTCAAAATTGTTTCCCTTGGTCTTTAAACGCTCCTGTGAAGCGCCGTGGGACGTCTTACTACGTTAAAGGCGCTATATAAATATATGTTGTTTTTGTTGTTGATTGTCCTATGAGCAGAGATTGAGGAGACTGGGCCGATATTCTCTGGAGTTTAGAAGAATGAGAGGTGATCTCATTGAAACAGACACAATTCTTACAGGGGCTTGACAGGGTAGATGCAGGGAGGGTGTTTCCCCCCCGGGCTGGGGAGTCTAGAACCAGGGGTCACACAGTCTCAGGATAAGGGGTCGGCCATTTAGGACTGAGATGAGGAGGAATTTCTTCACTCAGAGGGGGGTGAATCTTTGGAATTCTCTGCCCCAGAGGGCTGTGGAGGCTCAGTCGTTGAGTGTATTCAAGGCTGAGGTCGATAGAATTTTTGGACTCTCGGGGAATCGAGGGATCGGGCAGGAAAGTGGAGTTGAGGTCGAAGGTCAGCCGTGGTCTCATTGGATGGCGGAGCAGGCTCGAGGGGCCGAATGGCCGGCTCCTGCTCCTAATTCTTATGTTCTCATGTAACCCAACCCCCTCCCCCAAACCCACCAGGATGGGTGGGTTGCTCATCCTGCTAGGATAGCCAGGAATTGATCTCCTGGACACGGTTGTGACTAACTCCCAGCAGAAAATTCACAGGGGCCTTTGACAATGACGTGGTTATTTTCATTTCTCTTTCCTGCACCGCTTTCGGTTATTAGTTATAAAAATATTGGAAATGGGGAGGTTGAAGGTCATAGGAACAGGAGGAGGCCCATTCAGCCCCTCAGGCCTGTTACCATAGGAACAGGAGGAGGGCCATTCAGCCCCTCAGGCCTGTTACCATAGGAACAGGAGGAGGGCCATTCAGCCCCTCGGGCCTGTTACCATAGGAACAGGAGGAGGCCCATTCAGCCCCTCGGGCCTGTTACCATAGGAACAGGAGGAGGCCCATTCAGCCCCTCAGGCCTGTTACCATAGGAACAGGAGGAAGCCCATTCAGTCCCACAGGCCTGTTACCATAGGAACAGGAGGAGGGCCATTCAGCCCCTCAGGCCTGTTACCATAGGAACAGGAGGAGGCCCATTCAGCCCCTCAGGCCTGTTACCATAGGAACAGGAGGAGGCCCATTCAGTCCCACAGGCCTGTTACCATAGGAACAGGAGGAGGCCCATTCAGTCCCACAGGCCTGTTACCATAGGAACAGGAGGAGGCCATTCAGCCCCTCGAGCCTGTTACCATAGGAACAGGAGGAGGCCCATTCAGCCCCTCGAGCCTGTTACCATAGGAACAGGAGGAGGCACATTCAGCCCCTCGGGCCTGTTACCATAGGAACAGGAGGAGGCCCATTCAGCCCCTCGAGCCTGTTACCATAGGAACAGGAGGAGGCACATTCAGCCCCTCGGGCCTGTTACCATAGGAACAGGAGGAGGCACATTCAGCCCCTTGGGCCTGTTACCATAGGAACAGGAGGAGGCCCATTCAGCCCCTCGGGCCTGTTCCGCCACGATGGTCCGAAATGGCCTCCTTCCGTGCCATAAACGTCTGTGATTCGATGAAAGTGCTTTTGCCGTAGTTTAGCCCGTTCAGTTCATCCGTCGCCATCTTCCCTCTTTGTCATTTTGTGCTTCCAGGTGAAGAAGCCTCCGGGGGGGGGGGGAGCGGACGTAAGGGTCCCAACCAAATTGGCGACCTGACCTGGCCATGACCCCGGACGGGGGAATGGCCGCCCCTAGGCTGGCGGGGGCCCTCTCCCTCGGCACCCTCCCCCCCGCACGCGGCCCGGGTTACCTGGTAGAAGGTTTTGACGTGCTGGATCAGGATGGTGAGGTTCTGCACCCTCAGTACCTCGTCGCTGGCCTCGTTGCGATAGATGCGCTGGGTCTGGGGGTGCGGGTCGCTGGAGGGGGGAGAAGAGAACGTACAAGGGAGAGAGAATGTGAGCAGGAGAATGGTTTTATGAGCCCCCCCACAAACTCCCCCCCCCCCCCCCCCCCGAAGTCTAGCACCAAGCTCATTGCCCGATTTTTGGTCCCCTGTCCAAATATCTCCTTACCGCCTCGGGGTCAAGTTTTGTTTGATTTACACTCCCGTGAAGCGCTTCAGGACGTTTTAGAGAGAAAAAAATGACTTGCATTTATCTAGCGCCTATCACGACGAGACCTGGGTGTCATGGTACATCAGTCACTGAAGGTTGGCATGCAGGTACAGCAGGCGGTGAAGAAGGCAAATGGCATGTGGGCCTTCATAGCGAGAGGATTTGAGTATAGGAGCAGGGAGGTCTTACTGCAGTTGTACAGGGCCTTGGTGAGGCCTCACCTGGAATATTGTATACAGTTTTGGTCTCCTAATCTGAGGAAGGACGTTCTTGCTATTGAGGGAGTGCAGCGAAGGTTCACCAGACTGATTCCCGGGATGGCAGGACTGACATATGAAGAAAGACTGGATCGACTAGGCTTATATTCACTGGAATTTAGAAGGATGAGAGGGGATCTCATAGAAACGCATAAAATTCTGATGGGATTGGACAGGTTAGATGCAGGAAGAATGTTCCCGATGTTGGGGAAGTCTAGAACCAGGGGACACAGTCTAAGGATAAGGGGTAAGCCATTTAGGACTGAGATGAGGAGAAACTTCTTCACTCAGAGAATTGTGAACCTGTGGAATTCTCTACCACAGAGAGTTGTTGAGGCCAGTTCGTTGGATATATTCAAAAGGGAGTTAGATGTGGCCCCTATGGTTAAAGGGATCAGGGGGTATGGAGAGAAAGCAGGAATGGGGTACTGAGGTGAATGATCAGCCATGATCTTATTGAATGGTGGTGCAGGCTCGAAGGGCCGAATGACCTACTCCTGCACCTATTTTCTATGTTTCTATGTCCCAAACGCTTCCCAGCCAATGAAGCACTTTTTGAGGTGTGGTCACTGTTGAAATGTGGGAAACACGGCAGCCAATTTGTGCACAGCAAGCTCCCACAGCTCTCTGGGGCAGAGAATTCCACAGATTCACGACCCTCTGAGAGAAGAAATTCCTCCTCATCCCAGTTTTAAATGGGCGGCCCCTTATTCTGAAACTATGTGCCCCCTAGTTCTAGATTCCCCCCACGAGGGGAAACATCCTCTCTGCATCTACCCTGTCCAGCCCTCTCAGTATCTTATTCATTTCAATAAGATCACCTCTCATTCTTCTGAATTCCAATGAGTAGAGGCCCAACCTCCTCAACCTTTCCTCATAAGTCAATCCCCTCAAGAACATAAGAATTAGGAACAGGAGTAGGCCATCTAGCCCCTCGAGCCTGCTCCGCCATTCAACAAGATCATGGCTGATCTGGCCGTGGACTCAGCTCCACTTACCCGCCCGCTCCCCATAACCCTTAATTCCCTTATTGGTTAAAAATCTATCTATCCGTGATTCATCCCTGGAATCAACCGATTGAACCTTCTCTGAACTGCCTCCAAAGCAAGTATATCCTTTTGTAAATACGGAGACCAAAACTGCACGCAGTACTCCAGGTGTGGCCTCACCAATACCCTGTATAACTGTAGCAAGACTTCCCTGCTTTTATACTCCATCCCCTTTGCAATAAAGGCCAAGATTCCATTGGCCTTCCTGATCACTTGCTGTACCTGCATACTAACCTTTTGTGTTTCATGCACAAGTACCCCCAGGTCCCGCTGTACTGCAGCACTTTGCAATCTTTCTCCATTTAAATAATAACTTGCTCTTTGATGTTTTTCTGCCAAAGTGCATGACCTCACACTTTCCAACATTATACTCCATCTGCCAAATTTTTGCCCACTCACTTAGCCTGTCTATGTCCTTTTGCAGATTTTTTGTGTCCTCCTCATACATTGCTTTTCCTCCCATCTTTGTATCATCAGCAAACTTGGCTACGTTACACTCAGTCCCTTCTTCCAAGTCGTTAATATAGGTGGTAAATAGTTGGGGTCCCAGCACTGATCCCTGCGGCATCCCACTAGTTAGTTTGCCAACCGGAAAATGACCCATTTATCGCGACTCTCTGTTTTCTGTTAGTTGGCCAATCCTCTATCCATGCGAATATATTAACCTCAACCCCGTGAACTTTTATCTTGTGCAGTAACCTTTTATGTGGCACCTTGTCAAATGCCTTCTGGAAATCCAAATTCATATAGAAACATAGAAAATAGGTGCAGGAGTAGGCCATTCGGCCCTTCGAGCCTGCACCACCATTCAATATGATCATGGCTGATCATGCAACTTCAGTACCCCATTCCTGCTTTCTCTCCATACCCCTTGATCCCTTTAGCCGTAAGGGCCACATCTAACTCCCTCTTGAATATATCCAATGAACTGGCCTCAACAACTCTCTGCGGGAGGGAATTCCACAGGTTAACAACTCTCTGAGTGAAGAAGTTTCTCCTCATCTCAGTCCTAAATGGCTTACCCCTTATCCTTAGACTATGTCCCCTGATTCTGGACTTCCCCAATATCGGGAACATTCTTCCCTCATCTAACCTGTCCAGTCCCGTCAGAATTTTATACGTTTCTATGAGATCCCCTCTCATCCTTCTAAACTCCAGTGTATAAAAGCCCAGTCGATCCAGTCTCTCCTCATATGTCAGTCCTGCCATCCCAGGAATCAGTCTGGTGAACCTTCGCTGCACTCCCTCAATAGCAAGAACGTCCTTCCTCAGATTAGGAGACCAAAACTGAACACAATATTCCAGGTGAGGCCTCACCAAGGCCCTGTACAACTGCAGTTAGACCTCCTTGCTCCTATACTCAAATCCCCTCGCTATGAAGGCCAACATGCCATTTGCCTTCTTCACCGCCTGCTGTACCTGCATGCCAACTTTCAATGACTGATGAACCATGACACCCAGGTCTCGTTGCACCTCCCCTTTTCCTAATCTGCCGCCATTCAGATAATATTCTGCCTTTGTGTTTTTGCCACCAAAGTGGATAACCTCACATTTATCCACATTATACTGCATCTATATATTCACCTAACCTGTCCAAGTCACCCTGCAGCCTCTTAGCGTCCTCCTCACAGCTCACACCGCCACCCAGCTTAGTGTCATCTGCAAACTTGGAGATATTACACTCAATTCCTTCATCTAAATCATTAATGTATATTGTAAAGAGCTGGGGTCCCAGCACTGAGCCCTGCGGCACTCCACTAGTCACTGCCTGCCATTCTGAAAAGGACCCGTTTATCCCGACTCTCTGCTTCCTGTCTGCCAACCAGTTCTCTATCCACGTCAGTACATTACCCCCAATACCATGTGCTTTGATTTTGCACACCAATCTCTTGTGTGGGACCTTATCAAAAGCCTATTGAAAGTCCAAATACACCACATCCACTGGTTCTCCCTTGTCCATTCTACTAGTTACATCCTCAAAAAATACATGACAACAAAGATTCACCACCCTCTGAGTGAAGAAATTCCTCCTCATCTCAGTCCTCAATGGCCGAGCCCTTATCCTGAGACTGTGTGACCCCTGGTTCTAGACTCCCCAGCCCCGGGGGGAAACATCCTCGCTGCATCTACCCCGTCAGACCCTGTAAGAATTGTGCAAGAAATTGAGGGAGGCCTCGGCGGACGCTAGGCCCGATTCTCCACACCTACATTTGCCTCATGACCCTGTTCAGGAAGACCCCATCCACCAGCTTCAGGTACTCGGCCTGACAGTCCTTCCGGCCGGGAGTCTTCACCTCCATGTAGGGGGCATATCCCCCTCCGCCCGATTCCAGGGCAGCTCCAAATGTCTTCACCTGGGGAGAAAGGATGGCGAGAGATTAGCAAGGCCAGGCGGTGGGGAAGGGCAGTACTGAGGGAGTGCCGCACTGTCGGAGGGGCAGTACTGAGGGAGTGCTGCACTGTCGGAGGGGCAGTACTGAGGGAGCGCCGCACTGTCGGAGGGGCAGTACTGAGGGAGCGCCGCACTGTCGGAGGGGCAGAACTGAGGGAGTGCCGCACTGTCGGAGGGGCAGTACTGAGGGAGTGCCGCACTGTCGGAGGGGCAGTACTGAGGGAGCGCCGCACTGTCGGAGGGGCAGTACTGAGGGAGCGCCGCACTGTCGGAGGGGCAGTACTGAGGGAGCGCCGTACTGCGCTGTCGGAGGGGCAGTACTGAGGGAGTGCCGCACTGTCGGAGGGGCAGTACTGAGGGAGCGCCGTACTGCGCTGTCGGAGGGGCAGTACTGAGGGAGTGCCGCACTGTCGGAGGGGCAGTACTGAGGGAGCGCCGTACTGCACTGTCGGAGGGGCAGTACTGAGGGAGTGCCGCACTGTCGGAGGGGCAGTACTGAGGGAGCGCCGTACTGCACTGTCGGAGGGGCAGTACTGAGGGAGCGCCGCACTGTCGGAGGGGCAATACTGAGGGAACGCTGCACTGTCGGAGGGGCAATACTGAGGGAACGCCGCACTGTCGGAGGGGCAGTACTGAGGGAGCGGCGCACTGTCGGAGGGGCAGTACTGAGGGAGCGCCGCACTGCGCTGTCGGAGGGGCAGTACTGAGGGAGTGATGCACTGTCGGAGGGGCAGTCTTTCGGATGAGACATTAAACCGAGGCTCCGTCTGCCCTCTCGGGTGGATGTAAAAGATCCCGGGGCCACTATTGGAAGAGGAGCAGGGGGAGTTCTCCCCGGTGTCCTGGGGCCAATATTTATCCCTCAACCAACATCACTAAAACAGATGATCTGGGTCATTATCACATTGCTGTGTGTGGGAGCTTGCTGTGCAAAAATTAGCGTTTCCCACATTACAACAGTGACCACACTTGATTAAAAAGTACTTCATTGGCTGTAAACCGGGTTGGGATGTCCGGTGGGTCGTGAAAGGCGCTATATAAATGCAAGTCTTTCTTTAAAGGCTGAAGAAAAGGTGTCAATTCTGTGAGCCAGACGTCTTTTTTTTAAAAACGTGCCTCGTGTTGGGTGTCAACCAGGAAACAGAGCCCTGGAAAAAGTGACGTCAGGCTGAGGAGGAGGAGGTATGTGGTGAAGAGCTGCCTCTGATGGTATTTGTACTCCTGCGGCAGGCTGTGTGTGTCACCGCAAGGCCTTGGCTTCCAGCTCCTGTTGGTGGTGAGGCCTCTGCAGGTGTGAAGGCCCCACTCTCGCCCCCGTTCCCTCCGCCGCTGTGTGAGCCGCAACGGCCCAGCCTCCGGGAATAGGCTTGGGGGAGGGGGCCTTCCAAACTGGCCCGGGACTGGGGGCTTAGCAACGGGTCCTGAACCAGCAGGCTCAGAATGGCAACTCACCGAACAAAATGGCTGCCGGCCGCTCAAAATGGCCGCCAGCCGCTCAAAATAGCCACTGACTGGACTCGCGATCGCTTTCCAGCGAGATTCACCGCATCGCGATCAGGACCGAGAAGGCCCCCTCATCGCCTCCCCTCCCTCTCTCCCCCGGAGTCTGCGGGAACCCAAGATTCAGCTCCGGGGCCCAGTGCCGTGAGCAACCGCTCCCAGGGAGGCAAAAGCCTTGCGTAGGCCCCGTCACAAAACTGCTTTTTTTGTTTCTAAACAGCTTTCGTTTATCAGGTGTGAACGAACCGAAGAAGGGATGGAGTTTGATTCCAGCGACAGTCAAGATTAAGAGCATAAGAATTAGGAGGCCGCTTGGCCATTCAGTGAGATCACGGCTGACCTTCGACCTCAACTCCACTTTCCCGCCCGATCCCTCGATTCCCCGTAGACTACAAAAATCTCTCGATCCCAGCCTTGAATATACTCAGAGACTGAGCCTCCACAGCCCTCTAGGGCAGAGAATTCCAAAGATTCACCTCCCTCTGAGTGAAGAAATTCCTCCTCATCTCAGTCCTCAATGGCCGAGCCCTTATCAACGACAACCAACATTTATACAGAGTCCGCCTTTAACGTAATGAAACGCCCCAAGGTGCTATAAATAAATAAAAATGACATTTGACGCCGAGCTGCGTAAGGCGAAATTAGCACAGGTTGTTCAAAGAGGTGGGTTTTAAGGAGCGTCTTGAAGGAGGAGAGAGAGGCGGAGAGGTTTCGGGAGGGAGTTCCAGAGCTTGGGGCCCAGGCAACAGAAGGCACGGCCACCGATGGTGGAGCGATTATAATCAGGGATGCTCAGGAGGGCAGAATTAGAGGAGCGCAGAGATCTCGGGGGGTTGTGGGGCTGGAGGAGATTACAGAGATAGGGAGGGGGCGAGGGCCATGGAGGGATTTGTAAACAAGGATGAGAATTTTGAAATCAGGGCATTGCTTAACCGGGAGCCAATGTAGGTCAGCGAGCACAGGAGGTGATGGGTGAGCGGGACTCGGTGCGAGTTAGGACACGGGGCAGCGAGCACAGGGGATGATGGGTGAGTGGGACGGTGCGAGTTAGGACACGGGGCAGTGAGCACAGGAGGTGATGGGTGAGCGGGACTCTGTGCGAGTTAGGACACGGGGCAGCAAGCACTGGGGGTGATGGGTGAGCGGGACTCGGTGCGAGTTAGGACACGGGGCAGTGAGCACAGGGGGTGATGGGTGAGTGGGACTGTTCAGCCACCTAAAGACTCTTGTTTAGAGTGGGAGCAAGTCTTCCTCGATTCCGAGGGACTGCTTATGATGATGATGATCCTCCCAGGGGACCAATCAGCATTCAGGTTTGGTGATCGAGTGGGGTACCCAATCAGAGCTTTTTTTTCTGTTGCAAATAAACACGTTCTACTTCCAACTCAGGATTACAGTGTCAGCCATGGCTCAGTGGGCAGCACCCTCGCTTCTGGTTCAGAAGGTTGTGGGTTCAAGTCCCACTCCAGGGACTTGAGCACTAACATCCAGGCCGACACTCCCAGTGCAGTGCTGAGGGAGTGCTGCACTGTCGGAGGGGCAGTACTGAGGGAGCCCCGCACTGTCGGAGGGGCAGTACTGAGGGAGCCCCGCACTGTCGGAGGGGCAGTACTGAGGGAGCGCCGCACTGTCGGAGGGGCAGTACTGAGGGAGCGCCGCACTGTCGGAGGGGCAGTACTGAGGGAGCGCCGCACTGTCGGAGGGGCGGTACTGAGGGAGCGCCGCACTGTCGGAGGGGCAGTACTGAGGGAGCGCCGCACTGTCGGAGGGGGGCAGTACTGAGGGAGCGCCGCACTGTCGGAGGGGCAGTACTGAGGGAGCGCCACACTGTCGGAGGGGCAGTACTGAGGGAGCGCCGCACTGTCGGAGGGGCAGTGCTGAGGGAGTGCCGCACTGTCGGAGGGGCAGTGCTGAGGGAGCGCCACACTGTTGGAGGGACAGTACTGAGGGAGCGCCGCACTGTCGGAGGGGCCGTCTTTCGGATGAGACGTTAAACCGAGGCCCCGTCTGCGCTCTCATGTGGATGTAAAAGATCCCATGGCATTATTTCGGAGAAGAGCAGGGGGAGGTGTCCTGGGGCCAATATTTATCCCTCAACCAACATCACTAAAACAGATGATCTGGGTCATTATCACATCGCTGTGTGTGGGAGCTTGCTGTGCGCAAGTTGGCTGCCGCGTTGACCACACTCCAAAAGTGTTTCATTGGCCGTGAGATGCTTTGAGGTGAAAGGCGCTATATAAATGCAAGTCTTTATGGCAAACATTTACTATTAAAAAAATTACATCTGTGGGGGAGAGGGGGGCCACATCAGCTTCAGTGCCCCCCCCCCCTCCCACCCCCATGGGGAATTGTTACTGCCGGGGTGGGAACAACACACTTACATAAATAGAGCTGCAGGCTTTAATCTCGGCCTGCCCAAGCCTTCCTAAACGAACGAGACCATTGGGAGTGGCAGAACGAGGCCCATTTCCCTCAAACCACTTCCCCAACCGGGGCAATCCTTTCAAAAACATCAATTTATTTCTACATCGTTTCCTCGGTTGCCGCAGCTGAAAGCATGCTGGGAGGGCCGAGCCCCTGGGAGGGCCCATTCCCAAGATGGCCGCCTTAGCAACAGTGCGGTTCCTCGAATGAGTCACCCAGTTTGAGCCTCCTCCCTCTCCTGGATCCCACCAACATAGAAAATAGGAGCAGGAGTAGGCCATTCGGCCCTTCGAGCCTGCACCATTCAACATGATCATGGCTGAACCTCTATCTCAACGCCATATTCCCGCTTTTTCCCCATACCCCTTGATGACTTTTGTGTCTAGAAATCTATCTGTCTCCCTCTTAAATATATTCAGTGACTTGGCCTCCACAGCCCTCTGTGGGAGAGAATTCCACAGGTTCACCACCCTCCGAGTAAAAACATTTCTCCTCATCTCGCTCCTAAATTTCCCACCCCGTATCCTGAGACTGTGTGACCCCTTGTTCTAGACTTCCCAGCCCCAGGGGAAACATCCTCCCCGCATCCAGTCTGTCCAACCCCGTCAGAATTTTATACGTTTCAATGAGATCCCCTCTCAGTCTTCTAAACTCCAGTGAATACAGGCCCAGTCCACCCCAATCTCTCCTCATACGACAGTCCTGCCCTCCCAGGAATCAGTCTGGTGAACCTTCGCTACACTCCCTCTATGGCAAGTGTATCCTTCCTTAGGTAAGGAGACCAAAACTGCACACAATACTCCAGGTGTGGTCTCACCAAGGCCCTGTATCATCATTATCATCGTAGGCAGTCCCTCAGAATCGAGGAAGACTTGCTTCCACTCTAAACACGAGTCCTTAGGTGGCTGAACAGTCCAGTACGGGAACCACAGTCCCTGTCACAGGTGGGACAGACAGTGGTTGAGGGAAGGGGAGGGTGGGACAGGTTTGCCGCACGCTCCTTCCGCTGCCTGCGCTTGGTTTCTGCACGCTCTCGGCGACGAGACTCGAGGTGCTCAGCGCCCCTCCCGGATGCACTTCCTCCACTTAGGGCGGACTGGTCTTTGGCCCAGGGACTCCCAGGTGTCGGTGGGGGATGTTGCACTTTATCAGGGAGGCTTTGAGGGTGGTCCCTTGTAACGTTTCCTCTGCCCACCTTTGGCTCGTTGGCCCGTGAAGGAGTTCCGAGTAGAGCGCTTGCTTTGGGAGTCTCGTGTCTGGGGCATGCGAACAATGTGGCCCTGCCCAGCGGAGCTGGTCGAGCGTGGTCAGTGCTTCGATGCTGGGGATGTTGGCCTGGTCGAGGACGCTAACGTTGGTGCGTCTGTCCTCCCGGGGGATTTGCAGGATCTACGGCCCTGCATAACTGCAGTAAGACATCCTTGTTTCTGTACTCAAATCCTCTTGCAATGAAGGCCAACATCCCATTTGCCTTCCTAGCTGCTTGCTACACCTGAACATGTTTGCTTTCACTGACTGGTGTACACCCCAGCCATCAGGCTTACCCTTCGACTGCGAACGGCCCATGGAAATCAAGAACGCGCGGACCTCAAAAATCAAATTGGACACGAAGCTGCTTCCCTGTTGGGGTGTATCAAAGCCTGCCGATACCCGCTGACTGGATCGTGCTGTGCTTTTATAACTCCGCCCTCATTCCATCCCTGTGACTCACTCTCAGCTAGGCTGTTACAGCGAGGTACCCGTGAAATACAGCGGGGTGTGGAGAGGGATTGTGGGGTACCGAGAGGGGGAGCGAGATGGAGGGCAAGAGAGAACATAAGAAACAGGAGCAGGAGTTGGCCATTCGGCCCCTCGAGCCTGCTCCGCCATTCAATAAGATCACGGCCGATCTGATCATGGACTCAGCTCCACTTCCCCGCCCGCTCCCCAGAACCCTTCACTCCCTTATCGCTCAAAAATCTGTCTATCTCCGCCTTAAATATATTCAATGACCCAGCCTCCACAGCTCTCTGGGGCAGAGAATTCCACAGATTTACAACCCTCAGAGAGAAGAAATTCCTCCTCATCTCAGTCTTAAATGGGCGGCCCCTGATTCTGAAACTATGTCCCAAGAGAGAGATGGGGGAGAAAGATGGGGGAAAGGAGAGAGAGATGGAGAGAAAGAGAGATAGGGAGAAAGAGAGAGAGATGGGTGAGAGAGAGAGAGACAGGGTGAAGGAGAGAGTGCGATGGGGAGAAAGAGAGAGAGATAGGGGGAGAAGGTGCGAGAGCGATGGGAGAAGGTGAGAGAGATGGGGGAAGAAGAGAGAGATGGGGGAAGAAGAGAGAGATGGGGGAAGAAGAGCGAGATGGAGAGAAAGAGAGAGAAGCGGGTAGAGAGAGAGATGGGGAGGGAGAGAGACATGGGGAGAGGGAGAGATGGGGAGAGGGAGAGATGGGGGGAGGGAGAGATGGGGGGAGGGAGAGATGGGGGGAGGGAGAGATGGGGGGAGGGAGAGATGGGGGGAGGGAGAGATGGGGGGAGGGAGAGATGGGGGGAGGGAGAGATGGGGGGAGGGAGAGATGGGGGGAGGGAGAGATGGGGGGAGGGAGAGATGGGGGGAGGGAGAGATGGGGGGAGGGAGAGATGGGGGGAGGGAGAGAGAGATGGGGTGAGAGAGAGAGAGAGATGGGAAAAAGAGAGAGATGGGAATGAGAGAGATGGGGAGAGAGAAAGAGACTGGGAGAAAGAAAGAGAGAGAGAGAGATAGGGAGCTGGAAAGAGAGAGACGGGGAAGTGAGAGAGCGATGGGGAGAAAGAGAGGGAGATGGGGAAGGAGAAAGAGAGATGGATAGAAGGAAAGAGATGGGGAGAAGAGAGATGAGGAGAGAGAGAGAGAGAGATGGGGAGAAGGAGAGAGAGATGGGGAGAAGGAGAGAGAGATGGGGAGAAGGAGAGAGAGAGAGATGGGGAGAAGTAGAGAGAAAGAGATGGGGAGAAGGAGAGAGAGAGAGATGGGGAGAAGGAGAGAGAGAGAGATGGGGAGAAGGAGAGAGAGAGAGATGGGGAGAAGTAGAGAGAGAGAGAGATGGGGAGAAGTAGAGAGAAAGAGATGGGGAGAAGGAGAGAGAGGAAAGGGGAGAGCAAGAGAAGGAAAGTGAAGAGCTAGGAGTTGGGGAGGGAGAGGAAGATCCCAGTGTGGGCTTACCCAGGTGACCAGGGCACTGGCCATGAAGGTGTGCAGACTCTGGCTGAGGTGCGACTCACTCCTGAGGACAGAACGCCTCCGGCCACTGAAGTTCCTCCCGAAGTCCATGGTCCGCCCGGTGGTGGGCTGGAGTTTGGGCTGGAGTTGTCCAGGTCAGTCCCAGAGGTGGAGCCCCGCGGGACAGCCCATGGGATGGTCGCGGGGACCAGGAGAGGAGAACAGGGGGAGGCAGAGACTGTGTGCACCAAAGGGGAAGAGACAGAGACACCTCCTCACACACTTGACAAACTTCCGCCAGCAGTTGGTTCGGGCTAAGCCCAGGTCCCGGAGCCGCCTGCTGGTCACAGTCTTCACCCACCGGGCCGGCCACCCCGGCTCCCGGCTCCCCGCTCCCCCGACATACAGCTCCCTCACTGACAGGCTCCCTCCTCACAGGGACGGGGGAGGGGGAAGGGGAGGGGGAGAGGGAGGAGGAGAGAGAGAGGAGGAGAGAGGGAGGGAGGGGGGGGGAGGAGAGAGGGAGGGGGGGGGAGGAGAGAGGGAGGGGGGGGGGGAGGAGAGAGGGAGGGGGGGGGAGGAGAGAGGGAGGGAGGAGAGAGGGAGGGGGGGGGGAGGAGAGAGAGGGAGGGGGAGAGGGAGAGGAGAGAGGGAGGGTGGAGGGGGAGGAGAGAGAGCGGTGTGGGGGGTGAAGAGAGGGGTGGGTGTGGGGGGTGAAGAGAGGGGTGGGTGTGGGGGGTGAAGAGAGGGGTGGGTGTGGGGGGTGAAGAGAGGGGTGGGTGGGGGGGGTGAAGAGAGGGGTGGGTGGGGGGGGTGAAGAGAGGGGTGGGTGGGGGGGGTGAAGAGGGGGGGTGGAGAGAGGGGGGGGTGGAGAGAGGGAAGAGGGAGGGAGGAGGGAGGGGGGAGGAGAGAGAGAGAGAGGGAGGGAGGGGGAGGAGAGAGAGAGGGAGGGAGGGGGAGGAGAGAGGGAGGGAGGGAGGGAGAGAGAGAGGGAGGGAGGGGGAGAGAGAGAGGGAGGGAGGGGGAGGAGAGAGGGAGGGAGGGGGAGGAGAGAGGGAGGGAGGGGGAGGAGAGAGGGAGGGAGGGGGAGGAGAGAGGGAGGGAGGGGGAGGAGAGAGGGAGGGAGGGGGAGGAGGAGAGGGAGGGAGGGAGGGGGAGGAGAGAGGGAGGGAGGGGGAGGAGAGAGGGAGGGAGGGGGAGGAGAGAGGGAGGGAGGGGGAGGAGAGAGGGAGGGAGGGGGAGGAGAGAGGGAGGGAGGGGAGGAGAGAGGGAGGGAGGGGGAGGAGAGAGGGAGGGAGGGGGAGGAGAGAGGGAGGGAGGGGGAGGAGGGAGGGAGGGGGAGGAGAGAGGGAGGAGGGAGGGAGGAGAGAGGGAGGGAGGGGAAGGAGAGAGAGAGAGGGTGGAGGAGAGAGGGAGGGAGGGTGGAGGAGAGAGGGAGGGAGGGTGGAGGAGGGAGGGTGGAGGAGAGAGGGAGGGAGGGTGGAGGAGAGAGGGAGGGAGGGTGGAGGAGAGAGGGAGGGAGGGTGGAGGAGGGAGGGTGGAGGAGAGAGGGAGGGAGGGTGGAGGAGAGAGGGAGGGGGAGGAGAGGGAGGGGGAGGGGGAGGAGAGGGAGGGGGAGGGGGGGGAGGAGGGAGGGGGAGGGGGAGGAGAGGGAGGGGGAGGGGGGGGAGGAGAGAGAGGGAGGGGGAGGAGAGGGAGGGGGAGGGGGGGGAGGAGAGAGAGGGAGGGGGAGAGGGAGGGTGGAGGGGGAGGAGAGAGAGCGGTGTGGGGGGTGAAGAGAGGGGTGGGTGTGGGGGTGAAGAGAGGGGTGGGTGGGGGGGGTGAAGAGAGGGGTGGGTGGGGGGGGTGAAGAGAGGGGTGGGTGGGGGGGGTGAAGAGAGGGGTGGGTGGGGGGGGGTGAAGAGAGGGGTGGGTGGGGGGGTGAAGAGAGGGGTGGGTGGGGAAGAGAGGGGTGGGGGGGGGTGAAGAGAGGGGTGGGTGGGGGGGGTGAAGAGGGGGGGTGGAGAGGGGGGGGTGGGGGGGTGGAGAGAGGGAAGAGGGAGGGAGGAGGGAGGGAGGAGGAGAGAGAGAGAGAGGGAGGGAGGGGGAGGAGAGAGAGAGAGGGAGGGAGGGGGAGGAGAGAGGGAGGGAGGGGGAGGGAGAGAGGGAGGGAGGGGGAGGAGAGAGGGAGGGAGGGGGAGGAGAGAGGGAGGGAGGGGGAGGAGGGAGGGAGGGGGAGGAGAGAGGGAGGGAGGGGGAGGAGAGAGGGAGGAGGGAGGGAGGAGAGAGGGAGGGAGGGGAAGGAGAGAGAGAGAGGGTGGAGGAGAGAGGGAGGGAGGGTGGAGGAGGGAGGGTGGAGGAGGGAGGGTGGAGGAGAGAGGGAGGGAGGGTGGAGGAGGGAGGGTGGAGGAGAGAGGGAGGGAGGGTGGAGGAGAGAGGGAGGGGGAGGAGAGGGAGGGGGAGGGGGGAGGAGAGGGAGGGGGAGGGGGAGGGGGAGGAGGAGGGGGAGGAGGAGGGGGAGGAGGAGGAGGGGGAGGAGGGGGAGGGAGGGAGGGAGGGGGAGGAGGGGGAGGGAGGAAGGGAGGGGGAGGAGAGGGAGGGAGGGGGAGGAGGGGGAGGAGAGGGAGGGAGGGGGAGGAGAGGGAGGGAGGGGGAGGAGGGGGAGGAGAGGGAGGGAGGGGGAGGAGAGGAAGGGAGGGGGAGGAGGGGGAGGAGGGGGAGGAGGGGGAGGAGAGGGAGGGAGGGGGAGGAGAGGGAGGGAGGGGGAGGAGAGGGAGGGAGGGGGAGGAGAGGGAGGGAGGAGGAGGAGAGAGAGGGAGGGGAGAGGGAGGGGAGAGGGAGGGAGGGAGGGGGAGGAGAGAGAGGGAGGGGGGAGGAGAGGGAGGGGGGAGGAGAGGGAGGGAGGGGGAGGAGAGAGAGAGGGAAGGAGGGGGGAGGAGAGAGAGAGAGAGGGAGGGAGGGGGGAAGAGAGAGAGGGAGGGAGGGGGGAAGAGAGAGAGGGAGGGAGGGGGGAAGAGAGAGAGGGAGGGAGGGGGGAAGAGAGAGGGAGGGAGGGGGGAAGAGAGAGAGGGAGGGGGGAAGAGAGAGAGGGAGGGGGGAGGAGAGAGAGGGAGGGGGGAGGAGATAGAGAGGGGGGGAGGAGAGAGAGAGGGGGAGGAGAGAGAGAGGGAGGGAGGGGGGAGGAGAGAGAGAGGGAGGGAGGGGGGAGGAGAGAGAGAGGGAGGGAGGGGGGAGGAGGGAGGGGGAGGAGGGAGGGGGGAGGAGAGAGAGGGAGGGAGGGAGGAGAGAGAGAGGGAGGGGGAGGAGGGAGGAGAGAGAGAGGGAGGGGGGAGGGGGGAGGAGAGAGAGAGGGAGGGAGAGAGGAGAGAGAGAGGGAGGGGGGAGGAGAGAGAGAGGGAGGGAGGGGGGAGGAGAGAGAGAGGGGGGGAGAGGAGAGAGGGAGGGGGGGGAGAGGAGAGAGGGAGGGAGGGGGAGGAGAGAGGGAGGGAGGGGGAGGAGAGAGGGAGGGAGGGGGAGGAGAGAGGGAGGGAGGGGGGAAGAGGGAGGGAGGGGGTGGAGAGAGAGAGGGAGGGAGGGGGGAGGAGAGAGGGAGGGACGGGGAGGGAGGGAGGGGGAAGAGGGGGGAGGAGAGAGGGTGGGAGGAGGGAGGAGAGAGAGAGGGGGGAGGAGAGAGAGGGGGGGAGGGGGGAGGAGAGAGAGGGGGGGGAGGGGGGAGGAGAGAGAGAGAGAGGGAGGGGGGAGGAGCGAGAGAGAGAGGGAGGGGAGAGAGAGAGAGAGGAGGGGAGAGAGAGAGAGGGGGGGAGGGGAGGGAGAGAGAGAGAGGGGGGAGGGGAGAGAGAGAGGGAGGGGGGAGGGGGGAGGAGAGAGAGAGAGAGGGAGGGGAGAGAGAGAGGGGGGGAGGGGGGAGGAGAGAGAGAGAGGGGGGGAGGGGGGAGGAGAGTGAGGGAGGAGAGAGAGAGCGAGGGAGGGGGGGAGGAGAGAGAGGGGGAGGGAGGGGGGAGGAGAGAGAGGGGGAGGTAGGGGGGAGGAAGGGGGGAGGGAGGGGGGAGGAGAGAGAGGGGGAGGGAGGGGGGAGGTGAGAGAGGGGGAGGGAGGGGGGAGGAGAGAGAGGGGGAGGGAGGGGGGAGGAGAGAGAGGGGGAGGGAGGGGGGTGGAGAGAGTGGGGGAGGGAGGGGGGAGGTGAGAGTGGGGGTGGGTGGGGGGTGGTGTGAGTGTGGGGGGGGTGGG
>NW_027251194.1:27500-60736 GCF_044704955.1 Pristiophorus japonicus | reverse complement strand
CCACCGGCATCGTGAAGGACAGAGCATACCGGACTTCGTAGCGGACCTCCGGCGTTTGGCCAGCCTCTAAGTTCACACACGCCTGCAGGGGGGAGCTGGACACTGGGGCCAGCCAGTCACTCATGGGCGTTCAGCAATTTGAGAAGCTATGGCCATTTAAAGCCAATCGACCCACATTAGCACGTATTGAGACACAATTACGGACTTACACTAAAGAAAACATTCCGGTGCTAGGCAGTGCAATGTTGGCTGTCACACACAATGGGTTAGTGAATCGGCTGCCGCTCTGGATTGTCCCGGGCAATGGTCCCGCACTGTTGGGGAGGAGCTGGTTAGCCGAGATGAACTGGAAATGGGGGGATGTTCACGCAATGTCATCTGTGGAGCGAAGTTCGTGCTCACAAGTTCTGCAACAATTTGTTTCACTATTCCAACCTGGCGTCGGGACTTTCAGAGGCACTAAAGTAGTGATACACATCACCTCGGACGCCAGGCCAGTGCACCACAAAGCCAGAGCGATGCCGTATGTGATGCGGGAAAAGATCGAGAGCGAATTGGACCGGCTGTTGAGAGAGGGCATCATCTCGCCTGTTGAATTCAGCGACTGGGCGAGCCCCATCGTTCCCGTCCTAAAAGCGGATGGCTCTGTCAGGATCTGTGGCGACTACAAGGCCACTATCAATCGGGTGTCCCTACAAGATCAATACCCGCTCCCGAGAGCGGAGGACCTCTTCGCCATGCTGGCAGGCGGCAAGCTGTTCACCAAGTTGGACCTCACTTCAGCCTATATGACCCAGGAACTGGCCAACGAATCTAAACTACTGACCACCATCACCACGCACAAGGGACTGTTCGTTTATAACAGGTGCCCGTTTGGCATTCGATCAGTGGCCGCGATTTTTCAACGAAACATGGAAAGCCTGCTTAAATCCATCCGGGAACGATCGTATTCCAGGATGACATCCTCATCACGGGTCGAGACACCGAGGAACACCTCCACAACCTGGAGGAGGTGCTATGCCGACTGGACCGGGTAGGCCTGCGACTCAAGAAGTCTAAATGTGTGTTCTTAGCTCCTGAGGTTGAGTTTCTGGGCAGGAGGGTTGCTGCAGATGGGATTCGGCCCGCCGAATCCAAAACAGAGGCGATTCGACGAGCACCCAGGCCCTGCAACACATCGGAGCTGCGTTCATTCCTGGGACTGTTGAACTATTTTGGGAACTTTCTGCTGAACTTGAGCACGTGCTCCTGCATAAGGGTTGCGATTGGTTTTGGGGGGACTGTCAGGAACGGGCTTTTGATCGGGCACGAAATCTACTTTGTTCAAACAAGTTGTTGACCCTGTATGACCTCTGTAAAGAATTGGTTCTGACATGTGATGCATCGTCCTATGGGGTTGGGTGCGTGTTGCAGCAGGGCAATGCTGAGGGTCAACTACAACCTGTGGCTTATGCCTCCAGGTCGCTCTCTCAAGCAGAACGGGGATATGGGATGGTTGAGAAGGAAGCGCTTGCATGTGTCTATGGTATAAAAAAAATGTATCAGTACCTCTTTGGCAGGAAGTTTGAATTAGAGACGGACCACAAGCCATTAACATCCCTGTTGTCAGACAGCAAGGCTGTCAATGCCACGCATCAGCTCGCATACAGCGATGGGCTCTCACGCTGGCTGCTTATGACTACTCCATCCGGCACCGGCCCGGCACTGAAAACTGCGCTGACGTGCTCAGCAGGCTCCCACTGGCCACCACTGAGGGGGCAGCGGAGCAAAGCGCTGAGATGATCATGGCCGTCGATGCCTTTGACAGCGCAGGCTCCCCCATCACAGGCCGCCAGATCAAAATCTGGACAAACAGAGATCCCCTCCTATCCCTGATTAAGAAATGTGTCTTTACAGAGAGAGAGAGAGTGAGACAATGCACCGACAGAGAGAAAGGTACAGGGCACCGAGAGAGAGAGAGAGACAGAGAGATGGTGCACTGAGAGAGAGAAAGAGAGAAAGAGAGATGGTGCACCGAGAGAAAGAGAGACGGTGCACCGAGAGAGAGAGAGAGAGAGAGAGAGAGACGGTGCACAGAGAGAGAGAGAGATGGTGCACCGAGAGAGAGACAGAGAGAGAGAGACGGTGCACAGAGACAGAGAGAGCGAGACGGTGCACAGAGAGAGAGTGAGCGAGACGGTGCACCGAGAGAGAGAGAGAGAGAGACGGTGCACGGAGAGAGAGAGAGAGCGAGCGAGACGGTGCACAGAGAGAGAGAGAGAGAGATAGAGAGAGAGAGACGGTGCACAGAGAGAGAGAGATAGAGAGAGAGAGACGGTGCACAGAGAGAGAGACAGCACAGAGAGAGAGACAGAGAGAGAGACGGTGCACAGAGAGACACAGAGAGACACAGAGAGAGAGAGCACAGAGAGAGAGAGACGGTGCACAGAGAGAGACAGAGCACAAAGAGAGAGAGAGAGAGAGACGGTGCACAGAGAGACACAGAGAGAGAGAGAGACAGAGCACAGAGAGAGAGAGAGAGAGAGACGGTGCACAGAGAGAGAGAGAGACAGAGCACAGAGAGAGAGAGAGACGGTGCACAGAGAGACACAGAGAGAGAGAGAGAGACGGTGCACAGAGAGACACAGAGAGAGACAGAGCACAGAGAGAGAGAGAGAGACAGAGCACAGAGAGAGAGAGAGAGACAGCACAGAGAGAGAGAGAGAGAGAGACGGTGCACAGAGAGAGAGAGAGCACAGAGAGAGAGAGAGAGACAGCACAGAGAGAGAGAGAGAGAGAGACGGTGCACAGAGAGAGAGAGAACGAGACGGTGCACAGAGAGAGACAGAGCACAGAGAGAGAGAGACAGAGCACAGAGAGAGAGAGAGAGACAGAGCACAGAGAGAGAGAGAGAGAGAGACAGAGCACAGAGAGAGAGACGGTACACAGAGAGACACAGAGAGAGAGAGAGAGACAGAGCACAGAGAGAGAGAGAGACGGTGCACAGAGAGAGAGAGAGAGACAGAGCACAGAGAGAGAGAGACGGTGCACAGAGAGAGAGAGAGCGAGACGGTGCACAGAGAGAGAGAGAGAGAGACAGAGAGAGAGAGACGGTGCACAGAAAGAGAGAGAGAGAGACAGAGAGAGAGAGACGGTGCACAGAGAGAGAGAGAGCGAGACGGTGCACAGAGAGAGAGAGAGAGAGACAGAGAGAGAGAGAGAGCGAGACGGTGCACAGAGAGAGAGAGAGCGAGAGAGAGAGAGCGAGACGGTGCACAGAAAGAGAGAGAGAGAGACAGAGAGAGAGAGACGGTGCACAGATAGACAGAGAGAGACGGGACACAGAGAGAGAGAGAGAGACGGTGCACCGACAGAGAAAAGGTGTCGGGGGCACCGTGCAGCGGGGCAAGGATTTTTTTAACCTAAATTTCGGCCGGGATATTCTGGTGGTGCGGGAGATCGGCGGGACGTGCTTCGAGGACACGCTCGCGGCGATTGGTCGGCAGCAGCGGGACGGAAGTGGGGACAGGCTGAAAAATCCACCAGCTGTATTTGGGTGGTGTCGGCCAATGGACTGGTTTGTGTCTGAGTGCTGCATTGCTGGTTTGTGTCTGGGTGCTGCATTGCTGGTTTGTGTCTGGGTGCTGCATTGCTGGTTTGTGTCTGGGTGCTGCATTGCTGGTTTGTGCCTGGGTGCTGCATTGCTGGTTTGTGTCTGGGTGCTGCATTGCTGGTTTGTGTCGGGGTGCTGCATTGCTGGTTTGTGTCGGGGTGCTGCATTGCTGGTTTGTGTATGGGTGCTGCATTGCTGCGTTGTGTATGGGTGCTGCATTGCTGCGTTGTGTCTGGGTGCTGCATTGCGTCTGGATGCTGCATTGCTGCTTTGTGTCCGGGTGCTGCATTGCTGGTTTGTGTCTGAGTGCTGCATTGCTGGTTTGTGTCTGAGTGCTGCATTGCTGGCTTGTGCCAGTGCTGCATTGCTAGTATGAGTCTTGATTGCTGCATTGCTGGTTGGTGTCTGAGTAATGCATTGCTGGTTTGTGTCTGATTGTTGGTTCGTGTCTGATGGTGTGCTAATGCAGTGCTGGTTTGCGAGCGCAATTTAAAAGGGAGCATTATTGCTCTCAGTAAGCTACCCACGGAGGTGTTTAGTAGACAATATGGAGGTACAGCTAAGACGGTAAAGCCAGCAGTTCAGTCTGTGTACACTTACAGACAATTACACCGACTGCCAAGTGCAGAAACAGGGCCATCGGGCCCCAGCGCTCCGTGCCGGTGTTTGTGCTCCACCCCAGCCCCCTCCCACCCCTCCTCGTCTCCCCCCATCGCCGTATCCTCCTATCCCTTTCTCCCTCATATGATTATCCAGCTTCCAGCATCGATTGTCTGCCCGTTGATTTGCTGATGCTGGGATCGTGCTGTGCACACATTTGCCTGCACCGCAGCAGTGACTGCCAATCGGAGGCAGTTGATTGGCCGTGAAGCCCTCTGGGATATCCCGACGGGATGCCACAAGAGGGAAATCTGAAACCCATGAGTGAGACGCGGTGAGCAGAAAGCAAAGCTAAGAACGAAGAGATTAATTCTGACGCTAAAGGAGAATTTTCAGCCTTTTCTAACAGCCACATTCTGTCTCCCAGTTGCAGCGAAACCAGGTGCAAAGTTCTGGCCAGTCCGTGAGATCATCACCACAAGTAAGTGCCGGCGCGAGAGACAAGCCCTTCCAGAAGGTTCCCTGTCACGGAGGCTCCTGATCCTGGCACCAACGCCGGAAAAAAACACCCCCCACCCCCAGACGCCCCCAAAAAGTTGTTTGCAAAGTTGGAAACGCACAGTCCCAGCTTCCCGATCCCGATGTGCCGCCTTACCGAGTGGAAGAGTTTGAGTGTGGGGGCTCCCAACTGGGTGACGATTGTAGGCTGTAGATTAGTGACTGTTCAGGGTGTGTGGGATCGATGGGCCGACTGTGCATATAAAATAGGAGCAGTAGTAGGCCATTCGGCCCTTCGAGTCTGCACCGTTTATTCCTACTCTCTGTTTCCTGTCAGTTAACCAATTTTCAATCCATGCCAATACATTACCCCCAATCCTATGTGCTTTAATTTTACACACTAACCTCTTATGTGGGACTTTTATCAAAGGCCTTCTGAAAATCCAAATACACTACATCCACTGGTTCTCCCTTATCTATTCTATCTGCTACATCCTCAAAAAACTCCAGTAGGTTTGTCAAACACAATTTTCCTTTCATAAATCCATGTTGACTTTGTCTAATTCCGTTGATATTATCTAAATGTGCCGTTATCACATCCTTTATAATAGACTCCAGCATTTTCCCTACTACTGATGTTAGGCTAACCGGTCTGTAGTTCCCCGTTTTCACTCTCCCTCCCTTTTTAAATAGTGGGGTTACATTTGCCCCCCTCCAATCTGCAGGAACTGTTCCAGAATCTATAGAATTTTGGAAGATGACAACCAATACATCTACTATTTCCATGGCTACCTCTTTTAGTACTCTGGGATGTAGATCATCAGGCCCTGGGGATTTAGTCCCATTAGTTTATCCAGCACTATTTTCTTACTAATTATCATTTCCTTTAATTCCTCTTGCTCACTAGACCCTTGGTTCCCCAGCATTTCTGGGACGTTATTTGTGTCCTCTTCCGTGAAGACAGAACCAAAGTATTTATTTAATTGTTCTGCCATTTCCTTGTTCCCCATTACAAATTCTCCCATTTCTGTCTGTAAAGGTCCTACATTTGTCTTCACTAATCTTTTTCTTTTTACATACTTGTAGAAACTTTTGCAGTCGGTTTTTATGTTCCTTGCAAGTTTACGCTCATACTCTATTTTTCCCCTCTTAATCAATCTCTTGGTCCTTTTTTGCTGGATTCTAAACTGCTCCCAATCCTCTGGCTTGCTACTTTTTCTGGCAACTTTGTATAACTCCTCTTTGGATCTAATACTATCCTTAATTCCTTTTGTTAGCCAGGGCTGGGCCACTTTTCCTTTTGTGTCTTTATGCCAGAAAGCAATGTATAACTGTTGCAATTCATGCATTTGTTCCCTAAATGTTAGCCATTGCCTATCCACCGTCTTGCCTTTTTAATAAACCTTCCCAATCTATCATAGCCAATTAATTCCTCATACCTTCGTAGCTTCCTTTGTTTAGATTTAGGACCCGAGTTTCGGATTGGACTACTTCACTTTCCATCTGAATAAAGAATTCAATCATGTTATGGTCACTCTTCCCTAAAGGACCCTGGACAAGACTGTTAATTAACCCCTTCTCATTGCACAATACCCAATCTAGGCTAACCTGTTCCCTAGTAGGCTCCTCAACATACTGGTCTAAACAACCATCTCGTACACACTCCAGGAATTCATCTGCCACAGTATTATTACTAATTTGGAGCATGGGATCGCTGAGGTGACTGTGCATGGTGTGTGGGGGAGGGGATGGGGTGACGGAACTGGGGGTCTGGGGGGGGGGGGAGGCGATGGATGGATGTTGAGTGGAAGGTGAGGGACAGAAGGATCTAACGGCCTTTTTTGTCGCCCTCTCTCTCTCTAGCTCATCGTCCATTCCGAAAGGGTTATCCTCAAAATTACCGCAACCGTCGAGCAGGTACGTGAGCCCCGCCCGCCGTTCTGTCTCCCGTCTGCGAGCCAAAAGTCCCCTTCCTCAACCCCCGCCCTCCCTCTGTCCGTCCGTCAGACACTCCCTCCCTCCCTCCATCCATCCGTCAGACACTCCCTCCGTCGGGCACTCCCTCCGCCTCTCGAATGAAGCGATGTGTTAAGATGCTGATGTGATATATTTCGCACCCCTCGTTCCCTCCCTCCCCCTGGTGACCAGAATGAGTAATTGCATCGCCTAGCGTGGTACTGAGGCACACAGACCAGGAAAGTCCCAGGGATTGATCCCCTTGACTGCGCTGTAGGGGGGGGGGTGGGGGTGACGGACACAGGTGCTATGATTGGCATCGGGGCGGGCGGCTGGGGTTGGCAAAGGGGGGGGGGGGCGCGAAGGGTGAACAAAAATAAGCTAGCGATTTTCCCCCCCCCACCCCTGATCCTGCTCAGTAGCCCCCCCCCCACCCCATCCCCACCAGCTGTAAACTGCCATGTGTGTGTGTGTGTGGTGCAGCCTACCACAGTTGAATAGCCTGCCTGCAAATACGCATGGAGAGTAGGCAGTCGGGCGTGAGGTGCCAGTGGGCTCCTGGTGGGGCCCGTTCAGTGGTGCGTGGGTGCCTGCACGCAGTGGCCAGAGGCAAAGCCAGTTCCGCTCGCACTGGGGTCCGACTTGCAATGTGGAGAACGGGTCTGGGCGGCAAACTTTTAATTTTTTTTCCTTCTGTTCTTCGTTTTGAGCTTTGTTCACCATTTATTTCTCTTCTCCCTCTGCGAACAGAGCCTTCGCCATCCAACAGGCCGTACCTTAAAGAATACATCACTTCTGGTAAATGTTGTGTGAACTGCGTGAGTTTTAGATTGAGGCCGTGGGCCCCACAGGCCGAGGGCCGGGGGGGGGGAGAGGGTCCCGGGGTTGGCCCCGTCATGGGTTAATGAGGGGGCGCTGCAATTAGCACCAGCGTTAGGGAAGGGTGGGGCACACAACAAATATCCTACCACTGCTCCACACTCACACTTCCTGCAGTGGGACAGCTAGAGCCCCTTGTCTCAGTCCCTTCCTCTCACTCTCCCTCCCTCCCTCCCTCTCGCTCTCTCCCTCTCTCTCTCTCTGTCTCTCTCTCTCTCTCTCCCTCCCTCTGTGTCTTTCTCCCTCCCTCTCTTTCTGTCTCTCTCTCCCACTCTCTCTCTCTCTCTCTCTCTCTCTGTCTCTCTCCCTCCCTCTCTCTCTGTCTCTCTCGCTGTCTCCCTCCCTCACTCTCTCTCTCTCTCTCTCTCTCCCTCTCTCCCTCTCTCTCTGTCTCTCTCTCTCTCCCCTCCCTCCCTCCCTCTCACTCACTCTCTCTCTATCTCCCTCACTCCCTGTCTCTCTCTGTGTCTCTCTCTGTCTGTCTCGCTCTGTCTCCCTCTCACTCTCTCTATCTCTCTCTTTTTCTCTCTCTCTCTATGTGTGTCTCTTTCTCTCACTGTCTGTCTCTTTCTCATTCTCTGTCTCTCTCGCTCACTCGCTCTCTCTCTGTCTGTCTGTCTCTCTCTCTCTCTCTCTCTCTCTGCCTGTCTGTCTCTCTGCCCCCCTCTCACTCTCTCTGCCTCTCTCTATGTGTGTGTCTCTCTCTCACTGTCTGTCTCTTCCTCATTCTCTCTCTGTCTCTGTCTTTCTCTCTCTCGCTCTGTCTCTCTCTGTCTCTGTCTACAGAGGAGACTGACAGAGAAAAAGAGAATTTAAAAAATGGACAAGTGTCTTTAGTGAGAAAACTAAACTCTGATGGCTGGCCCTGGGACCCGCCCCCCCCCCCCAGGGACCCAGCAGCAGGCGAGGGGGGGGGGGAGGGGAATGGGCCTGTCCAGTGGCCCTTGCTTGGCACAGCACTGGGCTCAGCTGCGATATCCTCCCACGGTCGAATAGGCTGCCCGCACTGACCGGCTCTGCGTGGCACCTAAACCCGGGGCCCGTTGTGTCGGGCGAGCTGTGTGTCAGGGGGAATGGATTCCCGAGCGGGGCCCTCCCCCCCTCAGTCAGGGGGAGGTGGGCGAGCGCCTGACTGAGCAGTGCGTGCAGCTCGAGACGATTGAACTGCTGCCCAGACCAGTGACCCGAGCGAGCGAGCTCGGTAATCGCGGCGAGGGGGGGAACCGTCCCGGTCTGTGCGTTTCGGTACCACGTCGCCTCAGCTGACCCGTCAAACCGCGGAGTGTGGGGGCGAGCGGGGGCTTATCCTGGGGGGGCCGCATATCTTTGACAAACCATTTGACCTTGCTCCCTTTCGTTTCCTTTGCCTAGAATCTCACGCGTCGAAGCCGTATATAGAGGAGGAATATATCACGACCAGTAAGTCTCTGCGATTGTTAATGCACTTAACGGGCGCCCCCCCTCCCTGGGATACAGCGTCCGCCGTGTGACTCTCCCCCGCGAACACAGCTGCCCTCTCGCTGTCGCACTGACCCCCAGCTCAACGCTCATCGCCAAACCTTGCACGCAGCAGAACCTCATCTGGGTCAGCCTCACCGAGAAAGGCTTGCATTTATATAGCACCTTTCACGACCCACCAGTCGTCCCGAAGCGCTTTACAGCCAATGAAGTACTTTTTGAAGTGTCAGCACTGTTGCATTGTGGGAAACGCGGCAGCCAATTTGCGCACAGCAAGCTCCCACACACAGCGGTGTGATAATGACCCGGATCATCTGGTTTTTTTTTGTTATGTTGATTGAGGGATAAATATTGGCCCCAGGACACCCGGGGAGAACTCCCCCGGCTCTTCTTCCAAATAGTGCCCTGGGATCTTTTACATCCGCCCGAGAGGGCAGACGGGGCCTCGGTTTAGTGTCTCATCTGAAAGACGGCCCCTCCGACAGTGCGGCGCTCCCTCAGTACTGCCCCTCCGACAGTGTGGCACTCCCTCAGTACTGCCCCTCCGACAGTGTGGCACTCCCTCAGTACTGCCCCTCCGACAGTGCGACGCTCCCTCAGTACTGCCCCTCCGACAGTGCGGCACTCCCTCAGTACTGCCCCTCCGACAGTGTGGCACTCCCTCAGTACTGCCCCTCCGACAGTGTGGCACTCCCTCAGTACTGCCCCTCCGACAGTGTGGCACTCCCTCAGTACTGCCCCTCCGACAGTGCGACGCTCCCTCAGTACTGCCCCTCTGATAGTGCGGTGCTCCCTCAGTACTGCCCCTCCGACAGTGCGGCGCTCCCTCAGTACTGCCCCTCCGACAGTGCGGCGCTCCCTCAGTACTGCCCCTCTGACAGTGCAGCTCTCCCTCAGTACTGCCCCTCTGATAGTGCGGTGCTCCCTCAGTACTGCCCCTCCGACAGTGCGGCGCTCCCTCAGTACTGCCCCTCCGACAGTGCGGCGCTCCCTCAGTACTGCCCCTCCGACAGTGCGGTGCTCCCTCAGTACTGCCCCTCTGACAGTGCGGCACTCCCTCAGTACTGCCCCTCTGACAGTGCGGCGCTCCCTCAGTACTGCCCCTCTGACAGTGCGGCACTCCCTCAGTACTGCCCCTCCGACAGTGCGACACTCCCTCAGTACTGCCCCTCCGACAGTGCGGCGCTCCCTCAGTACTGCCCCTCTGACAGTGCAGCACTCCCTCAGTACTGCCCCTCTGACAGTGCGGTGCTCCCTCAGTACTGCCCCTCTGACAGTGCGGCACTCCCTCAGTACTGCCCCTCCGACAGTGCGGCACTCCCTCAGTACTGTCCCTCCAACAGTGTGACGTTCCCTCAATACTGCCCCTCTGACAGAGGGACTAATAGATACCTGGGAAAGATTCCAGGGCAATTGTTAATTTTAGATCGGAGATTGGTAGATTTTTGTTAACCATAGGTATTAAGGGATATGGGGCAAAGGCAGATAGATGGAGTTAGGTCGTGGATTAGCTTTGATCCCATTGAATGGTGGAACAAGCTCGAGGGGCTGAATGGCCACCTCCTGTTCCTGTGTAACAGGCTCGAGGGGCTGAATGGGCCTCCTCCTGTCCCTATGTTCTGTGTGTTGTAACTAATACCTGGGAGAGAGTTGTATCGGGAATGATAAATATCTGGGAATGCGTTCCTTAGCGATAAGTGGATACCTGCGAGTGCATTAACGGGACACGTGTTGTAACTATAAGTGTAGCACGTAGAGTAGTCCTGGTGATAGCCACATATTAGTACTCATTCTGCAATGGCTATACGAGACTTCAAATACTTTCTCACGGGCGATTAGGGTTGGGCATTAGATGCTGGCCTTGTCTGTGACGTCCATGTTAAGAATGTAAAATAAAATGGATTCCTTGGAGAGAGTTACCCGGGGAATAATGAATATGTGGGAGAGTGTTCCTCGGGGACTGATGGATATCTGGGAGAGAGTTCCTCGGGGACTGATGGATATCTGGGAGAGTGTTCCTTGGGGACTGATGGATATCTGGGAGAGAGTTCCTTGGGGAGTGATGGATACCCGGGAGAGAGTTCCTTGGGGAGTGATGGATATCTGGGAGAGAGTTCCTCGGGGAATGATGGATATCTGGGAGAGTGTTCCTTGGGGACTGATGGATATCTGGGAGAGAGTTCCTTGGGGACTGATGGATATCTGGGAGAGAGTTCCTTGGGGAGTGATGGATACCCGGGAGAGAGTTCCTTGGGGAGTGATGGATATCTGGGAGAGAGTTCCTCGGGGAATGATGGATATCTGGGAGAGTGTTCCTTGGGGACTGATGGATATCTGGGAGAGAGTTCCTTGGGGACTGATGGATATCTGGGAGAGAGTTCCTTGGGGAGTGATGGATACCCGGGAGAGAGTTCCTTGGGGAGTGATGGATATCTGGGAGAGAGTTCCTTGGGGACTGATGGATATCTGGGAGAGAGTTCCTTGGGGAGTGATGGATACCCGGGAGAGAGTTCCTTGGGGAGTGATGGATATCTGGGAGAGAGTTCCTTGGGGAGTGATGGATATCTGGGAGAGAGTTTCTTGGGGAGTGATGGATATCTGGGAGAGAGTTCCTTGGGGAGTGATGGATACCCAGGAGAGAGTTGCTCGGGGAGTGATGGATACCCGGGAGAGAGTTCCTCGGGGAGTGATGGATATCTGGGAGAGAGTTGCTCGGGGAGTGATGGATACCCGGGAGAGAGTTCCTTGGGGAGTGATGGATATCTGGGAGAGAGTTCCTTGGGGAGTGATGGATATCTGGGAGAGAGTTCCTTGGGGAGTGATGGATACCCGGGAGAGAGTTCCTCGGGGAATGATGGATATCTGGGAGACAGTTCCTTGGGGAGTGATGGATATCTGGGAGAGTGTTCCTCGGGGAATGATGGATATCTGGGAGAGTGTTCCTTGGGGACTGATGGATATCTGGGAGAGAGTTCCTTGGGGAGTGATGGATACCCGGAAGAGAGTTCCTTGGGGAGTGATGGATATCTGGGAGAGATTTCCTTGGGGAGTGATGGATATCTGGGAGAGAGTTCCTTGGGGAGTGATGGATATCTGGGAGAGAGTTCCTTGGGGAGTGATGGATACCCGGGAGAGAGTTCCTCAGGGAATGATGGATATCTGGGAGAGAGTTGCTCGGGGAGTGATGGATACCCGGGAGAGAGTTCCTCGGGGAGTGATGGATATCTGGGAGAGAGTTCCTTGGGGAATGATGGATATCTGGGAGAGAGTTCCTCGGGGAATGATGGATACCCGGAAGAGAGTTCCTTGGGGAGTGATGGATATCTGGGAGAGAGTTCCTTGGGGAGTGATGGATACCCGGAAGAGAGTTCCTTGGGGAGTGATGGATATCTGGGAGAGAGTTCCTTGGGGAGTGATGGATATCTGGGAGAGAGTTCCTTGGGGAGTGATGGATATCTGGGAGAGAGTTCCTTGGGGAGTGATGGATACCCGGGAGAGAGTTCCTCAGGGAATGATGGATATCTGGGAGAGAGTTGCTCGGGGAGTGATGGATACCCGGGAGAGAGTTCCTCGGGGAGTGATGGATATCTGGGAGAGAGTTGCTCGGGGAGTGATGGATATCTGGGAGAGAGTTCCTTGGGGAGTGATGGATATCTTTGAGAGAGTTCCTTGGGGAGTGATGGATATCTGGGAGAGAGTTCCTCGGGGAATGATGGATATCTGGGAGACAGTTCCTCGGGGAATGATGGATATCTGGGAGACAGTTCCTCGGGGAGTGATGGATATCTGGGAGAGAGTTCCTCGGGGAGTGATGGATATCTGGGAGAGAGTTCCTCGGGGAATGATGGATATCTGGGAGAGAGTTCCTCGGGGAATGATGGATATCTGGGAGAGAGTTCCTCGGGGAGTGATGGATATCTGGGAGAGAGTTCCTCGGGGAGTGATGGATATCTGGGCGAAGTGTCTCGCAGTTATGTTACTGGTACTAGTAATCCCGAGGTTTGGACGAATGAGCCAGGGAACCTGTGTTCAAATCCCTGCACGGGAGTTTAGAATTTGAATTTAGTGAAATATCTCTAATCTGAAATTAAATTTGTTATCAGTGAACGTGATCATGAAACTAACGGATTGTTGTAAAACCCCCTCTGGTTCCTGAATGTCCTTTCGGGACCCTTACCCGGTCTGGCCTGTATGTGACTGTGGTCCCTCACCACCGCGGTTGACCCTGAAGTAGCACAGCGAGCCCCTCCGTTGTATCAAACTGCTACAGTCACAGAATGACACAGCAGAGAAGGAGGCCGTTCGACCCATCAGGTTCTGCCCCTTCTCTACACGGGTCGCCCAACAGCGGAAGAAGCGTGCTATAGACGGGGCTAAGCGATCCCACAACCAACGGATCACATCAAAGCTCTGGTGTCCTGCCACATCCAGTCGTATCTCCCCATCCTCAATGATAGCGGAGCCCAGCATGCGAGTGCAAAAAGACCTTCAGCCAGAAATGCCGAGTGGATGATCCATCTCGGCCTCCTCCTGAGGTCCCCACCATCACAGAAGCCAGTCTTCAGCCAATTCGATTCACTCCACGTGATAACAAGAAACGGCTGAGCACACTGGATACAGCAAAGGCTCTGGGCCTCGACAACCTCCGGCTGTCGTGCTGAAGACTTGTGCTCCAGAACTAGCCGCGCCTCTAGCCAAGCTGTTCCAGTACAGCTACAACACTGGCATCGGTCCACAATAAGCAGTACGCCCCATCAGTCTACTCTCAGACGTCAGTGGGTGACACTGATAGTCAGTAGGGGTTATGGGGGAAACTCTCCATTGGCTGGGCAGCAGGCCCATGGGAACCACCACCACCTCCACATTCCCCTCCCAGTCGCACACCATCCCGACCGGGAAATACATCGGCCGTTCCTTCATCGTCGCTGGGTCACAATCCGGGAACTCCCTCCCTAACAGCACTGTGGGAGCACCTTCACCACACGGACTGCAGCGGTTCAAGAAGGCGGCTCACCACCACCTTCTCGAGGGGCGATTAGGGGATGGGCAATAAATGCCGGCCCTGGCCAGTGATGCCCAGACAAAGAATGTAAAAAAAAAAAATGGATTCCTGGGAGGGAGTTACATGGGGACTGATGCATATCTGGGAGAGAGTTCCTTGGGAATAATGGATTCCTGGGAGGGAGTTACATGGGGACTGATGCATATCTGGGAGAGAGTTCCTTGGGAATAATGGATTCCTGGGAGGGAGTTACATAGACAGTAATGGGTACCTGGGAAAGAGAACATGTGGGTTAACAGATACCTGGGAGAGAGTTCCTTCGGGAATGATGGATTCCAGGGCAAGAGTTACGTGGAAAATGGATTCCCGGGAGAGAGTTATGTGGATAATGGATACCCGGGAGAGAGTTATGTGGATAATGGATACCCGGGAGAGAGTTATGTGGATAATGGATACCCGGGAGAGAGTTATGTGGTTAATGGATACTCGGGAGAGAGTTATGTGGATAATGGATACTCGGGAGAGAGTTATGTGGTTAATGGATACCCGGGAGAGAGTTATGTGGATAATGGATACCCGGGAGAGAGTTATGTGGATAATGGATACTCGGGAGAGAGTTATGTGGATAATGGATACCTGGGCGAGGGTTATGTGGATAATGGATACTCGGGAGAGAGTTATGTGGTTAATGGATACCCGGGAGAGAGTTATGTGGATAATGGATACTCGGGAGAGAGTTATGTGGTTAATGGATACCCGGGAGAGAGTTATGTGGATAATGGATACTCGGGAGAGAGTTATGTGGTTAATGGATACCCGGGAGAGAGTTATGTGGATAATGGATACTCGGGAGAGAGTTATGTGGTTAATGGATACTCGGGAGAGAGTTATGTGGATAATGGATACTCGGGAGAGAGTTATGTGGATAATGGATACCCGGGAGAGAGTTATGTGGATAATGGATACTCGGGAGAGAGTTATGTGGATAATGGATACCCGGGAGAGAGTTATGTGGATAATGGATACCCGGGAGAGAGTTATGTGGATAATGGATACTCGGGAGAGAGTTATGTGGATAATGGATACCCGGGAGAGAGTTATGTGGATAATGGATACCCGGGAGAGAGTTATGTGGATAATGGATACCCGGGAGAGAGTTATGTGGATAATGGATACCCGGGAGAGAGTTATGTGGATAATGGATACCCGGGAGAGAGTTATGTGGATAATGGATACCCGGGAGAGAGTTATGTGGATAATGGATACCCGGGAGAGAGTTATGTGGATAATGGATACTCGGGAGAGGGTTATGTGGATAATGGATACCTGGGCGAGGGTTATGTGGATAATGGATACTCGGGAGAGAGTTATGTGGATAATGGATACTCAGGAGAGGGTTATGTGGATAATGGATACTCGGGAGAGAGTTATGTGGTTAATGGATACTCGGGAGAGAGTTATGTGGATAATGGATACCCGGGAGAGAGTTATGTGGTTAATGGATACTCGGGAGAGAGTTATGTGGATAATGGATACCCGCGAGAGAGTTATGTGGATAATGGATACCCGGGAGAGAGTTATATGGATAATGGATACCCGGAAGAGAGTTACGTGGATAATGGATACCCGGGAGAGAGTTACGTGGATAATGGATACTCGGGAGAGAGTTATGTGGATAATGGATACCCGGGAGAGAGTTATGTGGATAATGGATACCCGCGAGAGAGTTATGTGGATAATGGATACGCGGGAGAGAGTTATGTGGATAATGGATACCCGGGAGAGAGTTATTTGGATAATGGATACTCGGGAGAGGGTTATGTGGATAATGGATACGCGGGAGAGAGTTATGTGGATAATGGATACCCGGGAGAGAGTTATTTGGATAATGGATACTCGGGAGAGGGTTATGTGGATAATGGATACCCGCGAGAGAGTTATGTGGATAATGGATACCCGGGAGAGAGTTATTTGGATAATGGATACCCGGGAGAGAGTTATGTGGATAATGGATACTCGGGAGAGAGTTATGTGGATAACGGATACCCGGGAGAGAGTTATGTGGATAATGGATACCCGGAAGAGAGTTATGTGGATAATGGAGACTCGGGAGAGGGTTATGTGGATAATGGATACTCGGGAGAGAGTTACGTGGACAATGGATACTCGGGAGAGAGTTATGTGGATAATGGATACCTGGGAGAGAGTTATGTGGATAATGGATACCCGGGAGAGAGTTGCGTGGACAATGGATACTCGGGAGAGAGTTATGTGGATAATGGATACCTGGGAGAGAGTTACGTGGATAATGGATACCCGGGAGAGAGTTACGTGGAAAATGGATACCCGGGAGAGAGTTACGTGGACAATGGATACTCCGGAGAGGGTTATGCGGATAATGGATACCCGGGAGAGGGTTATGTGGATAATGGATACCCGGGAGAGAGTTACGTGGATAATGGATACCCGGGAGAGAGTTACGTGGATAATGGATACCCGGGAGAGAGTTACGTGGACAATGGATACTCGGGAGAGGGTTATGTGGATAATGGATACCCGGGAGAGAGTTACGTGGATAATGGATACCCGGGAGAGAGTTACGTGGACAATGGATACTCGGGAGAGAGTTATGTGGATAATGGATACCCGGGAGAGAGTTACGTGGATAATGGATACCCGGGAGAGAGTTACGTGGACAATGGATACGCGGGAGAGAGTTACGTGGATAATGGATACCTGGGAGAGAGTTATGTGGATAATGGATACCTGGGAGAGAGTTATGTGGATAATGGATACCCGGGAGAGAGTTACGTGGACAATGGATACTCGGGAGAGAGTTACGTGGATAATGGATACCCGGGAGAGAGTTACGTGGATAATGGATACCCGGGAGAGAGTTACGTGGATAATGGATACCCGGGAGAGAGTTACGTGGATAATGGATACCCGGGAGAGAGTTACGTGGATAATGGATACCCGGGAGAGGGTTACGTGGACAATGGATACTCGGGAGAGGGTTATGTGGATAATGGATACCCGGGAGAGAGTTACGTGGATAATGGATACCCGGGAGAGAGTTACGTGGATAATGGATACCTGGGAGAGAGTTATGTAGATAATGGATACCCGGGAGAGAGTTATGTGGATAATGGATACCCGGGAGAGAGTTATGTGGATAATGGATACTCGGGAGAGGGTTATGTGGATAATGGATACCGGGAGAGAGTTACGTGGATAATGGATACCCGGGAGAGATTTATGTGGATAATGGAAACTCGAGAGAGGGTTATGTGGATAATGGATACCCGGGAGAGAGTTACGTGGATAATGGATACCGGGGCGAGAGTTACGTGGACAATGGATACCCGGGAGAGAGTTACGTGGACAATGGATACCCGGGAGAGAGTTACGTGGACAATGGATACCTGGGAGAGAGTTACGTGGATAATGGATACCCGGGAGAGAGTTACGTGGATAATGGATACTCGGGAGAGAGTTACGTGGATAATGGATACCCGGGAGAGAGTTATGTGGATAATGGATACCCGGGAGAGAGTTACGTGGATAATGGATACTCGGGAGAGAGTTACGTGGATAATGGATACCCGGGAGAGAGTTACGTGGATAATGGATACCTGGGAGAGAGTTATGTGGATAATGGATACTCAGGAGAGGGTTATGTGGATAATGGATACCCGGGAGAGAGTTGCGTGGATAATGGATACCCGGGAGAGAGTTATGTGGATAATGGATACCCGGGAGAGAGTTATGTGGATAATGGATACTCAGCAGAGGGTTATGTGGATAATGGATACCCGGGAGAGAGTTGCGTGGATAATGGATACCTGGGAGAGAGTTACGTGGACAATGGATACTCGGGAGAGAGTTACGTGGATAATGAATACCCGGGAGAGAGTTGCGTGGACAATGGATACTCGGGAGAGAGTTGCGGACATACCCGGGTGATGGGCAGGAAAGGTCCGGCTGCTGCGAAGCGCGCACGCCAACTAAAACACGGGCCCAGTTAGCGATCCACTCCCAACCTCACCTCTTTGTTATTGATCCCTAGTTGCCCTGAGGAGGTGGGGGTTGAACCGCTGCAGTCAGTCCGTGTGGTGAAGGTGTTCCCAGCGCGCTGGTAGAAGTGCTCTGATAAAACCTGCCCGGTCACTCGAGGGCACTCGACGCTGCCGTGGGACTGGAGTCACATACCGGCCAGACCGGGTAAGGACGGCAGATTTCCTTCCCCCTCGTTCAGTCGGTCAGCCAGTTTGGGTTTCTAACGCCAATCTGGCAGCGCCATCCAGAGTCACAGCAATGAAAGAACTTACATTTCTCTCGCGACCTCTGTGACCCCCCCCCCCCCCAAACTGTTTCACAGCCAATGACGTGCGTAGGAAACGGGGCAGGCATCTCTGTGCACAGCAAGCTCCCACAAGCAGATGGTGACCAGATCATCTGTTTTTAGGCGTTGTCCGCGTACTGTAGCTCGGCGACAGAGGTTGACCTGGCCTGGAGAGGGCGAAGGTTAAACAGCTTCCCACCGGCTCTGTAGTTTAGTTCCACTCCAGCGGGGGGGCTTGCCGACTGTGAGGTGGAGCACAGCAGCGAGGAAGATTGAGAAGAGGGTTGGGGCGATGGCATAAATATTGTCCGTGACGCTTAGTACCTCCACAGCTGCCCTTAAACTGAATTCAAACATCAAACGGCCATGGTCGGACTCGAACGCAAACTCTCCGTCTGGGCAGGTGGTTCCCTTACTGACTGAGCTACATTGGTGATAGCGGATCTGTCCTGATCTTGTGGGCGCTGCATTGGAAGGGCTTGTGTTTTAATATCTCACTGACTTGTTACAATAAAGAATGTGAACCAGATGTTTCAGCCTTTTCCAGTCCTCAAACCTGTATTCGGGGAAAAGGATGTCTGACAATATCCAGTACTGCTGTCACATTAGGGCAATAGTGATATATGATATCCCACCTCAGGCAATGGGGGCCTCTGGCAATATCCCCCAGGAGCGAGGTACATGGGGAATGGTTAATACCTGGGAAAAAAGACTTGGATTTATATAGCGCCTTTCACAACCACCGGAGGTCTCAAAGCACTTTACAACCAATGAAGTACTTTTGGAGTGTAGTCACTGTTGTAATGTGGGAAACGCGGCAGCCAATTTGCGCACAGCAAGCTCCCACACACAGCAATGTGATAATGACCAGATAATCTGTTTTAGTGATGTTGATTGAGGGATAAATATTGGCCCCAGGACACCGGGGAGAACTCCCCCTGCTCTTCTTCCAAATAGTGCCGTGGGATCTTTTACGTCCACCTGAGAGAGCAGACGGGGCCTCGGTTTAACGTCTCATCTGAAACATGGCACCTCCAACAGTGCGGCGCTCCCTCAGTACTGCCCCTCCGACAGTGCGGCGCTCCCTCAGTACTGCCCCTCCGACAGTGCGGCGCTCCCTCAGTACTGCCCCTCCGTCAGTGCGGCGCTCCCTCAGTACTGCTCCTCCGACAGTGCGGCGCTCCCTCAGCACTGCCCCTCCGACAGTGCGGCACTCCCTCAGCGCTGCCCCTCCGACAGTGCGGCGCTCCCTCAGCGCTGCCCCTCCGACAGTGCGGCACTCCCTCAGCGCTGCCCCTCCGACAGTGCGGCGCTCCCTCAACGCTGCCCCTCTGACAGTGCGCCGCTCCCTCAGTACTGCTCAATGTCCTAACTCGCACCGAGTCCCGCTCACCCATCACCCCCTGTGCTCGCTGCCCCGTGTCCTAACTCGCACCGAGTCCCGCTCACCCATCACCCCCTGTGCTCGCTGCCCCGTGTCCTAACTTGCACCGAGTCCCGCTCACCCATCACCCCCTGTGCTCGCTGACCTACATTGGCTCCCGGTTAAGCAACGCCTCGATTTCAAAATTCTCATCCTGGTTTACAAATCCCTCCATGGCCCTCGCCCCTCCCTATCTCTGTAATCTCCTCCAGCCCCACAACACCCCGAGATGCCTGCGCTCCTCTAATTCTGCCCTCCTGACCATCCCTGATTATAATCGCTCCATCATCGGTGGCCGTGCCTTCTGTTGCCTGGGCCCCGAGCTCTGGAACTCCCTCCCTAAACCTCTCCAACTCTCTACCTCTCTTTCCCCCTTTAAGACGCTCCTTAAAACTGACCTCTGTTTTGGTCACCTGCGCTAATTTCGTCTTATGAGGCTTGGGGTCAAATCTTTGTCTGATAATCACTCCGGTGTCTATAGACCACACTTGGAGAGCTGTGTACAGTTCTGTTACAAAAAGGATAGCGAAGTACTGGAGACAGAATGAAAAGAGGGTATACCTGTCAGGAAAGGTTAAACAGGTCTCGAGAAAAGGGAAGGCTAGGAATACCCTGATCTGTAAGACTATGAAGGGGTTCGATAGGGTAGACGTAGAGAGAATGTTTCCCCTTGTGGTGGGGGAGACCAGAACTCAGGGCCATTGATATCAGACAGTCACTAATAAACCCAATGGGGAATTCAGGAGAAACTCCTTTACCCAGAGAGCGGTGAGAATGTGGAACTCACTGCCACAGGGAGGGGTTGAGGCGAATAATATCGATGCATTTCAGGGGCAGCTGGATAAACACATGAGGGAGAAAGGAATAGAAGGATATGTTGATGGGGTGGTGGCTCATAACCCTTCAGGAGGTAACCAGGGGGTATCCTTGCCCAGGTTTGACCTGAAGCTGTGAGACGTTGAGTTATCCCCGGGGCCACCCGTATTGTGCCCCCACCCCTGGTGGGTCTGTGCTGCCGGTGGGACAGGAAATGGTCGGGGAGGGTGGTAGATACCCGGGGAGTGAGGTACATTGGGGAGTGAGGTACATTGGGGAGTGAGGTACATTGGGGAGTGAGGTACCCGGGAGTGAGGTACATTGGGGAGTGAGGTACATTGAGGAGCGAGGTACATTGGGGAGCGAGGTACCTGGGAGTGAGATACATTGGGGAGCGAGGTACATTGGGGAGCGAGGTACATTGGGGAGTGAGGTACATTGGGGAGTGAGGTACATTGGGGAGTGAGGTACATTGGGGAGTGAGGTACATTGGGGAGTGAGATACCCGGGGAGTGAGGTACATTGGGGAGTGAGGTACCTGGGAGTGAGGTACATTGGGGAGTGAGGTACATTGGGGAGTGAGGTACATTGGGGAGTGAGGTACATTGGGGAGTGAGGTACATTGGGGAGTGAGGTACCCGGGAGTGAGGTACATTGGGGAGTGAGGTACATTGAGGAGCGAGGTACATTGGGGAGCGAGGTACCTGGGAGTGAGGTACATTGGGGAGTGAGGTACCTGGGAGTGAGGTACATTGGGGAGTGAGGTACATTGGGGAGTGAGGTACATTGGGGAGTGAGGTACATTGGGGAGTGAGGTACATTGGGGAGTGAGATACCCGGGGAGTGAGGTACATTGGGGAGTGAGGTACCTGGGAGTGAGATACCCGGGGAGTGAGGTACATTGGGGAGTGAGGTACATTGGGAAGTGAGGTACATTGGGGAGTGAGGTACCTGGGAGTGAGGTACCTGGGAGTGAGGTACATTGGGGAGTGAGGTACATTGGGGAGTGAGGTACCTGGGAGTGAGATACATTGTGGAGTGAGATACATTGTGGAGTGAGATACATTGTGGAGTGAGATACATTGTGGAGTGAGGTACATTGGGGAGTGAGGTACATTGGGGAGTGAGGTACATTGGGAAGTGAGGTACATTGGGGAGTGAGGTACCTGGGAGTGAGGTACATTGGGGAGTGAGGTACATTGGGGAGTGAGGTACCTGGGAGTGAGATACATTGTGGAGTGAGATACATTGTGGAGTGAGATACATTGTGGAGTGAGATACATTGTGGAGTGAGGTACATTGGGGAGTGAGGTACATTGGGGAGTGAGGTACATTGGGGAGTGAGGTACATTGGGAAGTGAGGTACATTGGGGAGTGAGGTACCTGGGAGTGAGGTACCTGGGAGTGAGGTACATTGGGGAGTGAGGTACATTGGGGAGTGAGGTACCTGGGAGTGAGATACATTGTGGAGTGAGATACATTGTGGAGTGAGATACATTGGGGAGTGAGGTACATTGGGGAGTGAGGTACATTGGGGAGTGAGGTACATTGGGGAGTGAGGTACATTGAGGAGCGAGGTACATTGAGGAGCGAGGTACATTGGGGAGCGAGGTACATTGAGGAGCGAGGTACATTGAGGAGCGAGGTACATTGAGGAGCGAGGTACATTGAGGAGCGAGGTACATTGGGGAGCGAGGTACATTGGGGAGCGAGGTACATTGGGGAGCGAGGTACCCGGGGAGTGAGGTACATTGGGGAGTGAGGTACCCTGGGAGTGAGGTACATTGGGGAGTGAGGTACCCTGGGAGTGAGGTACATTGGGGAGTGAGGTACATTGAGGAGCGAGGTACATTGGGAGCGAGGTACCCTGGGAGTCTGGGGAGCGAGGGACCTCGGGGGGAGTTTGGTGAATATTTTCCCGTATTTCTGCTCAGTAAATCCCCTCAGAATATGCCGCTGAATGCTTGTTTTTGCTCCTCCACAGTCAGCTATCCCGTGATCGACAAATTCTACGACTCTGGATTCTTTATCAGGCCCAAGCGAGCAGGTATTAAACATCGTTCCCCCTGCCCTCCCCATGCTGTGTCTGTGTCCCACTCCTGGTCAGTGGGGGGCTTCTGGTGATGACGTTGTGGCGAGGGGGGGGGGGGGCTCTCTGCCTGCAATACCGTTCGCTGACAGCGGGCGGCGAGCGCGGGCAGGACTATTCGAACGTGGGGGTCGCAACCTGTGCCCAGAATCCGCGCCGGAGCCCCTCCCCAGGTGGAGTTGCTGCAGCCTGTTCTCTTTTCCCCCCCCCCCTCTCCTCCCTCCCTCACCCCTCCCCCTCTCCTCCCTCCCTCCCTCACCCCTCCCCCTCTCCTCCCCTCGGACCGTGAACACCGATTCGAAACTCGCTTGTTGCTTCCGTCCTCCAATCAAACACGTCAACACACCGCTCCCTCTCGATCGATTATTATTGAGCCGTTCCGTCTGTGCGTGACTCTCTCTTTCTCTCTCTCTCTCTCTCTCTCTCCTTCTCCTTTAGTCGATATGTTTCTCTCTCACTCTCGCTATTCGCTCTTCATCTCTCTGTGATCGGGGGGATTGTCCTATGAGGAGAGATTGAGCAGACTAGGCCGATATTCTCTGGAGTTTAGAAGAATGAGAGGTGATCTCATTGAAACATACAAAATTCTTACAGGGCTTGACAGGGTAGATGCAGGGAGGATGTTTCCCCCGGGCTGGGGAGTCTAGAACCAGGGGTCACAGTCTCAGGATAAGGGGTCAGCCATTGAGGACTGAGATGAGGAGGAATTTCTTCACTCAGAGGGTGGTGAATCTTTGGAATTCTCTGCCCCAGAGGGCTGTGGAGGATCAGTCTGTGAGTATATTCAAGGCTGAGGTCGATAGATTGTTGGATATTACGGGAATCGAGGGATCGGGCAGGAAAGTGGAGCTGAGGTCGAAGATCAGCCGTGATCTTATTGGATGGTGGAGCAGGCTCAAGGGGCCGAATGGCCGATTCCTGCTCCTAATTCTGCTGTTCTCTTGTGTTTAACACCTGTCCACCTGGCCTGCTCCTCACACTCTCTGTCCATCCCCTTCTCCAGCTGTGTTTCCCTCTATCTTCTTCATTGCAAGAGGTCCAGTACTCTCTCTCTCTCTCTCCCTTCCCCTTCTCTCTCTCTCCCTCTCTCTGCACCCCTCTCTCTCTACCTCCCCCCCTCTCTCTCTCTCCCTCCCCCCGCTCTCTCTCCCTCCCCCGCTCTCTCTCCCTCCCCCCCTCTCTCCCTCCCCCCCCTTTCTCTCTCCCTCCCCGCTCTCTCTCCCTCCCCCCCCTCTCTCCCTCCCCCCCTCTCTCTCTCTCCCTCTCCTCCCCTCTCTCTCTCTCTCCCTCCCCCCCCTCACTCTCCACCCTCCCCCCTCATTCCACCCCTCCTCACTCTCCCCCTCTCACTCTCTCCCCCCTCTCACTCTCTCCCCCCTCTCACTCTCTTCCCCCCTCTCACTCTCTTCCCCCCTCTCACTCTCTTCCCCCCTCTCACTCTCTTCCCCCCTCTCACTCTCTCCTCCCTCTCACTCTCTCCTCCCTTCCCCCCTCTCTCATCCCCCTTCTCTCTCATCCCCCTTCTCTCTCATCCCCCTTCTCTCTCTCCCCCTGACCCCCACTCACTCTCTCTCCCTCCCCTCTCCCTCCCCCCTTCTCTATCCGTCCCCTCTCTTTCACCCTCCCCCCTCTCTCTCACCCTCCCCCCTCTCTCTCACCCTCCCCCCTCTCTCTCACCCTCCCCTCTCTCTCTCACCCTCCCCTCTCTCTCTCACCCTCCCCTCTCTCTCTCACCCTCCCCTCTCTCTCTCACCCTCCCCTCTCTCTCTCACCCTCCCCTCTCTCTCTCACCCTCCCCTCTCTCTCTCACCCTCCCCTCTCTCTCTCACCCTCCCCTCTCTCTCACCCTCCCCTCTCTCTCTCTCACCCTCCCCTCTCTCTCTCTCACCCTCCCCTCTCTCTCTCACCCTCCCCTTTCTCTATCTCACCCTCCCCTCTCTCTCTCTCACCCTCCCCTCTCTCTCTCTCACCCTCCCCTCTCTCTCTCTCACCCTCCCCTCTCTCTCTCTCACCCTCCCCTCTCTCTCTCTCACCCTCCCCTCTCTCTCTCTCACCCTCCCCTCTCTCTCTCTCACCCTCCCCTCTCTCTCTCTCACCCTCCCCTCTCTCTCTCTCACCCTCCCCTCTCTCTCTCTCACCCTCCCCTCTCTCTCTCACCCTCCCCTCTCTCTCTCTCACCCTCCCCTCTCTCTCTCTCTCTCACCCTCCCCTCTCTCTCTCTCACCCTCCCCTCTCTCTCTCTCCCCCGTTCCCCTCCCCCTCACCCCCCCCACTCTCTCTCTCTCTCTCTCTCTCTCTCTCTCTCTCTCTCTTCCCCCCCCCCTCTCTTCCCCCCCCATCTCCGCCCCTCCCCCCCTCTCCCCCTCACTAATCAGCCGATGTTTATTCCCAGGGACTGGATTTTTCCAGCAGTGCCTCGCCAAGCTGCTTGGAGTGGGAGTGGGAGTGGCTGTAGTCGCTGCCCTCATTTATTACTTCTGGTACCGGAGACTCAAGTAAGTTTTCCGTTTTGCGGCCGTTAATGCCTTGTGCTGGCGTCTATCGGCGCTCTCCACCCCACCCCCCCGGTGCCCTGACCTTTTGATCCGCTCCATCCTCCCCACCCGCCCCTCCTATGGTCCTCCCCCCCACCTCCCCCCGTATTTCAGCCCAAACGGTGAGCGGCAGCGGGCTATCCGACTGTGGGGGGTGTCACACTCTCCGGCGCTCGGCGGCCCAAGGCCCCACCGGGCGCGGTGTGGCTCTGGGCACCGCCCTGACCCTCGGGCGCCGCGAACGCTGACCGCCTGCCGACCCCTGACCCCCGACCCCCGCCTGGCGCAGCGGGCAAAGAGCGCCCCCTACTGCCGCGCGCCCGAGCCTGCTCACCAAACGCACGATGGGGCAGCCCAGCCTTGTTCAACCCCTGCCCCTCCCCCCCTCACTGCCTCCCCCCTCACTGCCCCCCCCTCTTGCCCCCCCCCATTACGCCTCCCTCCCTCGCTTTCCTCTCTTGCTCCCCCCCCCTCGACCCCTTGTTCCTCCCTCACCCCCTCGCTCCCCCATTCCCCCCCCTCGCTCCACCCCCTCACTCCCCCGTTCCCCCCCCTCGCTCCACCCCCTCACTCACCTGTTCCTCCCCCCCCGCTCCACCCCCTCGCTCCCCTGTTCCCCCTCTTGCTCTCCCGTTCCCCCCCTCGCTCCCCCGTTTGCTCCCCCCTTCCCCCCCCCTTGCTCCCCCCCTCGCTCCACCCCCTCACTCCCCCGTTTCCCCCCCCCCCTGCTCCACCCCCTCACTCCCCCGTTCACCCTCTTGCTCCCCCGTTCCCCCCCTCGCTCCCCCGTTCTCCCCCCCTCGGCCCTCGCTCCCCACCACACGGTCACACTGAACGTTGGCCCAGGAAGACCGTGCTGTTTCGCAGGTTATTTTCTATCGGATTGAAGGCGCTGATCGAGCGTCCCAGCCCCCCTCCACCCCACTCCCCCCACCCCCCGACCCCCTCCCCCCCCACCTGATGGCGCTGCCCTCAGTCTGCAGTGTGGATTCTGCGGGCACCGGCTGCCCTCGCTCAGTGCTCGAGCCGCGATTCGGGACAGGAAGTGATGGCGGAGATGCTGCACCGATCGCCATGCAGACACACAACGCACTCACCTCGCACCTTCCAGAAGGGGCTCACCGCCGGGTGAGCAGCCGGGGAGCGGGGACCCCTCCAGCTGATTGCCCCTCCCGTACCGCGGCTCCACCGCTGACCTGGAACACAAGCCTTGGAGACAACGCCGGGAGGCGGGGGTTAGGGCTGGGGGAGCACTTCTTCACACAGAGGGGCCAGCGGGAATCGGGAACTCTCTCCGCAGAAAATCTCTGAGGCCGGGGAGGGGGTGGGGGCCCCAAGGCTCAGGTTTGTGGGGGTCATGGGGCCAAGGCGGGCGGATGGGATCAGCCGCAGGACAGGCTCAAAGGGCCGAGTGGCTTCCTCCTGCTGCAGTGACAGCCCCCAGCCCCTGTCCCATTCATTCTCCAGTGGGAATCCCACCCGCCTGGCCCACCATTGGAGGCGGTTCGAGCCTGTCACCCCCCCCTCCCCACTCCCCCCCCCTTCCTGCAGCCCCCCTCCCCCACTCCTCTCCTCACTCCCCCCCCGTCCTGCAGCCCCCCTCCCCCACACCTCTCCTCACTCCCCCCCCCCCCGTCCTGCAGCCCCCCTCCCCCACTCCTCTCCTCACTCCCCCCCCCCCATCCTGCAGCCCCCCTCCCCCACTCCTCTCCTCACTCCCCCCCCCCCCGTCCTGCAGCCCCCCTCCCCCACTCCTCTCCTCACTCCCCCCCCGTCCTGCAGCCCCCCTCCCCCACTCCTCTCCTCACTCCCCCCCCGTCCTGCAGCCCCCCTCCCCCACACCTCTCCTCACTCCCCCCCCCGTCCTGCAGCCCCCCTCCCCCACTCCTCTCCTCACTCCCCCACTCCCCCCCATCCTGCAGCCCCCCCTCCCCCACTCCTCTCCTCACTCCCCCCCCCGTCCTGCAGCCCCCCTCCCCCAGTCCTCTCCTCACTCCCCCCCCCGTCCTGCAGCCCCCCTCCCCCACTCCTCTCCTCACTCCCCCCCCCCCGTCCTGCAGCCCCCCTCCCCCACTCCTCTCCTCACTCCCCCCCCCCCGTCCTGCAGCCCCCCTCCCCCACTCCTCTCCTCACCCCCCCCCGTCCTGCAGCCCCTCTCCCCCACACCTCTCCCCACTCCCCCCCCCCGTCCTGCAGCCCCCCTCCCCCACACCTCTCCTCACTCCCCCCCCCGTCCTGCAGCCCCCCCTCCCCCACTCCTCTCCTCACTCCCCCCCCCCATCCTGCAGCCCCCCTCCCCCACACCTCTCCTCACTCCCCCCCCGTCCTGCAGCCCCCCTCCCCCACACCTCTCCTCACTCCCCCCCCCGTCCTGCAGCCCCCCTCCCCCACACCTCTCCTCACTCCCCCCCCCCGTCCTGCAGCCCCCCTCCCCCACTCCTCTCCTCACTCCCCCCCGTCCTGCAGCCCCCCTCCCCCACTCCTCTCCTCACTCCCCCACTCCCCCCCCGTCCTGCAGCCCCCCTCCCCCACTCCTCTCCCCACTCCCCCCCGTCCTGCAGCCCCCCTCCCCCACTCCTCTCCTCACTCCCCCACTCCCCCCCCGTCCTGTAGACCCCCTCCCCCACTCCTCTCCCCACTCCCCCCCGTCCTGCAGCCCCCCTCCCCCACTCCTCTCCTCACTCCCCCACTCCCCCCCCGTCCTGCAGACCCCCTCCCCCACTCCTCTCCCCACTCCCCCCCGTCCTGCAGCCCCCCTCCCCCACTCCTCTCCCCCCTCCCCCACTCCTCTCCCCACTCCCCCCCCCCGTCCTGCAGCCCCCCTCCCCCACTCCTCTCCCCACTCCCCCCCCCGTCCTGCAGCCCCCCTCCCCCACTCCTCTCCCCACTCCCTCCCCCCGTCCTGCAGCCCCCCTCCCCGCGCCCTGCTGAAATTCCCTCCCCCCCCACCCCCCCTGCATCCTGCAGCCCCCCTCCCCCACGCCCTGCACCCCCCCCCCGGAGGGTAACCCTGTTGTCTGTGCTGCTACAGGAAAGCGAAAAAGCAGACGGAGGAGGCGGGCGAGTTTGAAGAGCCGCAGGGTAAACGGCGGAGCCTGAGCCGGACACGGCCGAAGAACGAGATGGAGGATGATAATAACTACCGAGCGAGTCCAGGTAATAGGCCCCCCACCCCCCCCCCCCACTCACCGTACTGCCCCCCCTCCCCCCCACAGGCTCTGCTCCCACCACAGGGAGAGCAGCATCCGTCAAACACCCCTCCTCCCGCCCCCCCCCCCCCGACTCAGCATCAGTCCCCCAGGGGGATGAGGTTTCTCTAGGGAAGGGTAAGGGCGGGGGAGGGGCCGGGGGTTGGGGGGGGGGGGGTAAAGACACAATCAGCTGGAACTTCTGCTCCTCGGTCCAATGTGAACCCCTCTGGAAAAGGTGAGAGTTGTGAGTGTGCGTGTGTGTGGTCTTCAGCCCAGGAAAGATGTGGGTGTGCTGCCCCCATGGGCGAATAGCCCGCAGGTGTTTGCTGCAAATCTCACACTGAAACGGACACTCGACCATTTAAATCGTTGCTGCACCCGCCTTTTCTAATCCCACTCTCCCCTCACTCCCCCCTTTAATATCCCACCCAGTCTAGTCCCACTCTCCCCTCACTCCCCCCTTTAATATCCCACCCAGTCTAATCCCACTCTCCCCCTCACTCCCCCCTTTAATATCCCACCCAGTCTAGTCCCACTCTCCCCTCACTCCCCCCTTTAATATCCCACCCAGTCTAATCCCTCTCTCCCCTCACTCCCCCCTTTAATATCCCACCCAGTCTAATCCCACTCTCCCCTCACTCCCCCCTTTAATATCCCACCCAGTCTAATCCCTCTCTCCCCTCACTCCCCCCTTTAATATCCCACCCAGTCTAATCCCACTCTCCCCCTCACTCCCCCCTTTAATATCCCACCCAGTCTAGTCCCACTCTCCCCTCACTCCCCCTTTAATATCCCACCCAGTCTAGTCCCACTCTCCCCTCACTCCCCCCTTTAATATCCCACCCAGTCTAATCCCACTCTCCCCCTCACTCCCCCCTTTAATATCCCACCCAGTCTAGTCCCACTCTCCCCTTTAATATCCCACCCAGTCTAGTCCCACTCTCCCCTTTAATATCCCACCCAGTCTAATCCCACTCTCCCCCTCACTCCCCCCTTTAATATCCCACCCAGTCTAATCCCACTCTCCCCCTCACTCCCCCCTTTAATATCCCACCCAGTCTAATCCCACTCTCCCCCTCACTCCCCCCTTTAATATCCCACCCAGTCTAATCCCACTCTCCCCTCACTCCCTCCTTTAATATCCCACCCAGTCTAATCCCTCTCTCCCCTCACTCCCCCCTTTAATATCCCACCCAGTCTAATCCCACTCTCCCCCTCACTCCCCCCTTTAATATCCCACCCAGTCTAATCCCACTCTCCCCCTCACTCCCCCCTTTAATATCCCACCCAGTCTAATCCCACTCTCCCCCTCACTCCCCCTTTAATATCCCACCCAGTCTAATCCCACTCTCCCCCTCAATCCCCCCTTTAATATCCCACCCAGTCTAATCCCACTCTCCCCCTCACTCCCCCCTTTAATATCCTACCCAGTCTAATCCCACTCTCCCCTCACTCCCCCCTTTAATATCCCACCCAGTCTAATCCCACTCTCCCCCTCACTCCCCCCTTTAATATCCCACCCAGTCTAATCCCACTCTCCCCCTCACTCCCCCCTTTAATATCCCACCCAGTCTAATCCCACTCTCCCCCTCAATCCCCCCTTTAATATCCCACCCAGTCTAATCCCACTCTCCCCCTCAATCCCCCTTTAATATCCTACCCAGTCTAATCCCTCTCTCCCCTCACTCCCCCCTTTAATATCCCACCCAGTCTAATCCCTCTCTCCCCTCACTCCCCCCTTTAATATCCCACCCAGTCTAATCCCTCTCTCCCCTCACTCCCCCCTTTAATATCCCACCCAGTCTAATCCCTCTCTCCCCTCACTCCCCCCTTTAATATCCCACCCAGTCTAATCCCTCTCTCCCCTCACTCCCCCCTTTAATATCCCACCCAGTCTAATCCCACTCTCCCCCTCAATCCCCACGTCCTTCAATATTCCTCTTTTGCAAGTCACTCTGATTTCCAATTTTTAAAAATGTTTCAACAACAGCAGAAACTCCGCTCTCTTAAACCCCTTCACGCGGCGGTTAAAGCCCCCAGATCTCTGCGCTCCCCCAATTCTGCCCTCTCGCTCATCTCCCAATGTCCATCGCTCCACCATCGGTGGCCGTGCCTTCTGCTGCCTGGGCCCCAAGCTCTGGAACTCCCTCCCTAAACCTCTCCGCCTCTCTACCTCTTTCTGTCTCGCACTCTCTCTCTCTACCTCTCTCTCTCGCACACTCTCTCTCGTACTCTCTCTCTCTCGCACTCACTCTACAACTCTCTCTCTACTTCTCTCTCTCTACCTCTCTCTCGCTCTCAGTCTCTCTCTCTCGCTCTCTTCCTTTAAGACGCTCATTAAAACCCAGCTCTTTGACCAAGCTTTTGGTCACCTGTCCTGATATCTCTTTATGTGAAATTCTGTTTGATAATCGCTCCTGTGAAGCGCCCCGGGATGTTTTACTACGTTAAAGGCGCTGTATAAATGCAAGTTGTTGTTGTAATTGTCCTTGAGTTTTTTTTGTTATCTCCCTCCCAGGAGATCACATGACTGCTGTGGGGGGAGGGGGGGGCGGGGGGTGGGAGATGTGGAGGTATTTGGTTGGATTGTGGGGGGGCATTTGGTGGGGTTGTGGGGGGTATTTGGTGGGGTTGTGGGGGGGGTTTTGGGGGGATGGGGTGTACTTGGTGGGATTGTGGGGGGGGTATTTGGTGGGATTGTGGGGGGGTATTTGGTGGGGTTGTGGGGGGGTATTTGGAGGGCTGTGGGGGGGGCTATTTGGGGGACGTGGGGATATTTGGTGGGGTTGTTGGGGTATTTGGGGAGGTTGTGGGGGGGGTATTTGGAGGGCTGTGGGGGGGTATTTGGGGGGCTGTGGGGGGGTATTTGGGGAGGTTGTGGGGGGGTATTTGGAGGGCTGTGGGGGGGTATTTGGGGAGGTTGTGGGGGGGTATTTGGAGGGCTGTGGGGGGGTATTTGGTGGGGTTGTGGGGGGGTATTTGGGGAGGTTGTGGGGGGGTATTTGGTGGGGTTGTGGGGGGGGTATTTGGAGGGCTGTGGGGAGGTATTTGGTGGGGTTGTGGGGGGCGGTATTTGGAGGGCTGTGGGGGGGTATTTGGGGGGCTGTGGGGGGGTATTTGGGGAGGTTGTGGGGGGGCATTTGGAGGGCTGTGGGGGGGTATTTTGTGGGGTTGTGGGGGGGTATTTGGAGGGCTGTGGGGGGGTATTTGGAGGGCTGTGGGGGGGTATTTGGGGGGCTGTGGGGGGGGGTATTTTGGGGGGGCAGTGAGTGTGCTGCGATTAGCCTGTTTCCCAGCTCCGGCTCGACTCTCACTGCCAGGCTGGGATCGGGACGAACACCGGGTACACTGGGATAGAATGGGCTCCATCGGGAGGGGGCGTGAGGGAGGGAAAGGGAGACTTGCATTTATATAGCGTCTTTCATGACCACCAGACGTCCCAAAGCGCCTCACAGCCAATGAAGTACTTTTGGAGTGTGGTCACTGTTGTAATGTGGGAAACGCGGCAGCCAATTACCCCACATACAACAATGTTTGAGGGGGGGGCTGGGGCGGGGTTAAAGGATGGGTGTCATTTTACTCGTCGCCACTTGGTGGGGCTTCTGGTGGTCTGAAGTAACTGGTGAGTTGGAACTGAAACCCCATTAATCCTCCCAGCCTCGACTCTCTTACGTAGTGATCTCAGTGAAACATACCAGATTCTGAGGGGGATTTGACAGGGTAGATGCAGGGAGGGTGTTTCCCCCGGGCTGGGGAGTCTAGAACCAGGGGTCACAGTCTCAGGATAAGGGGGCGGCCATTTAGGACTGAGATGAGGAGGAATTTCTTCACTCAGAGGGTGGTGAATCTTCGGAATTCTCTGCCCCAGAGGGCTGTGGAGGCTCAGTCTGTGAGTATATTCAAGGCTGAGGTCGATAGATCGAGGAATCGAGGGATCGGGCAGGGAAAGTGGAGTTGAGGTCGAAGATCAGCCGTGATCGTATTTGAATGGCGGAGCAGGCTCGAGGGGCCGAATGGCCGACCCCTAATTCTTGTGTCAGGAAAAGCGTGTTCTCGCAAAGCTCCTCCGACAGCCGGCCCCACTCGCGCACGAGTCCCGGATGGTGAGTTGCGGTTGGGGGGGGGGGGGGGGGTGTGGCTATTCGACTGCAGGAGCCGTCGTATTCCTCACCTTTCCGGCCTTGAGTCGCTGGACAGTGATCGGGGGAGGTGGGGGGGGGGGATGTGGGGAAGACGGGTATTTTGGGCCGATTTCCCCCCCCCCCTCCCCCATCCTAACCGGGAGTCCCCACGTTCCCCACCGAAGCCGCAGTGCGCGCGAGATTGCCCCTGTAGCCGGCGACGGCTATTCACTGACCCCCTCCGTGTCTGTTTTTCTTTTGTTCCGTTTTTGTCTGCAGGTTAAAGGCCAAAGGTTACTCGTGTGGTCTCCGACAGATGCAAGGCGTCAAGATGCACTTGAAGAACAACAGATGTTAAAACTGTACGAATTAATAATTACACGACAGCGGAATAAAAAAAAAACCTGTCAGGACCGCGGGCGGAAGTGTGAGCTGTGTTTATCGGGAGGGGGGGAGGCGGGGCCTTGCGATGACGGGCGCCTCGGGGGGGGCAGCCAATGGCTCGGCTCGGCGGGGAGGAGAGAGGGGAGAGGGCAGGTCACGTGGCGAATCCATCCAATCAGAGTTGCCTGCCCCTTCGCTCTCTCGTCCTGCCACCCAATAACCTTGCAGAGACGTACCGCCCAGGAGGAGGCCATTGGGCCCATCGAGCCTGTGCCGGCTCTGTGAGCGAGCGATCCCATCAGTCCCACTCCCCCCTGCCCTTTCCCCACAGCCCCGGTGAATGTTTTT
>NW_027251194.1:0-22500 GCF_044704955.1 Pristiophorus japonicus | reverse complement strand
ACACTCTCCCCTTCAACCCCCCCTTCCACACACTCCCCACCCAACCCCATCCCCCTCAACCCCCCCTCACACACCCTCCCCCCCCCCCAAACCACCCCACCCACTCCCCCCTCCCAATCCTAGCACTCCCACCCCCCCTCACCCTAACACCCAACCCCAACACCCCCCACACGTACCCTCCCCCTCAATCCCATTAACCCTCAACCCCCTGCCCTTCAAACAACCCCCACATCCTCTCCCCACCCCAGGAGGAGCGCCGCACTGTCGGAGGGGCCGTCTTTTGGATGATGTTAAACCGAGGCACCATCTGCTCTCTCAGGTGGATGTAAAAGATCCCACAGCCACTATTTTGAAGAAGAGCAGGGGAGTTCTCCCCGGTGTCCTGGGGCCAATATTTATCCCTCAATCAACATCACTAAAACAGATGATCCGGGTCATTATCACATTGCTGTGTGTGGGAGCTTGCTGTGCGCAAATTGGCGTTTCCCACATTACAACAGTGACTACACTCCAAAAGTACTTCATTGGCTGTAAAGTGCTTTGGGACGTCCAGTGGTGGTGAAAGGCGCTATATAAATGCAAGTCTTTATTTCAAGTGTGGTACTGTACCACAACAACTTGCATTTATATAGCACCTTTAACGTAGTAAAACACTTCACAGGGAGTGATTAACAGACAAAACCTGACACCGTGTCACATGAGATATTAGGGACAGGTGACCAAAAGCTGGGTCACAGAGGTCGGTTTTAAGGAGCGTCTTAAATGAGGAGTGAGAGAGGAGGAGAGGTTTAGGGAGGGAGTTCCAGAGCTTGGGACCCAGGCAACAGAAGGCACGGCCACCAATGGTGGAGCGATTATAATCAGGGATGGTCAGGAGGGCAGAATTAGAGGAGTGCAGACATCTTGGGGTGGGGGGGGATGTGGCTGGAGGAGATTCATCATCATAGGCAGTCCCTCGGAATCGAGGAAGACTTGCTTCCACTCTAAATGTGAGTCCTTAGGTGGCTGAACAGCCCAATACGAGAGCCACAGTCCCTGTCACAGGTGGGACAGACAGCGGTTGAGGGAAGGGGAGGGTGGGACTGGTTTGCCGCACGCTCCTTCCGCTGCCTGCGCTTGGTTTCTGCACGCTCTCGGCGACGAGACTCGAGGTGCTCAGCGCCCTCCCGGATGCACTTCCTCCACTTAGGGCGGACTGGTCTTTGGCCCGGGGACTCCCAGGTGTCGGTGGGGGATGTTGCATTTTATATCAGGGAGGCTTTGAGGGTGGTCCCTTGTAACGTTTCCTCTGCCCACCTTTGGCTCGCTTGCCGTGAAGGAGTTCCGAGTAGAGCGCTTGCTTTGGGGAGTCTCGTGTCTCGGGGGGCGTGCGGACGATGCGGCCCTGCCCAGCGGAGCTGGTCGAGTGTGGGAGCAAATCCTCCTCGACCCCGAGGGGCTGCCTCCGAAGGAAAAGTTCATTCTGGGAACGGATGAAGGGCCTGTGGGTCTGTTGGGCGAAAATGGTGGCAGTGGAATTACAAAATCTCGCCTTTTTGTGTGGGGGTGTGTTTCTTTCCCCTGAGCTTGTTCCTGGTGAAGCAATCCCTCCCTCCCTCCCTCCCCCAGCCACTGGCCCCTCTCTTCCCCCAGCTGTACACAGGGCTAGAGATTGCTGAATAGCTTTCTCTATGGGCCCTGTTCAAATGCAAATGGCAATTTAATGCATCTCTAATTGGTTGAGAAGTGGTGAAGACTCTCTGGTGATCTGTCTTGTAGAAGAATGGTCCTCGCAGGGAGTTATGAGAGCGATTTTCCCCCTCCCCCTCTGCTCCCCCTCCTCCCCGGGATAATCTCCTTCCCTGCATTCAAGGGCATCAGCGGGTGTCTGAATATTGAGCAGGGGGTGGGGTAGGGAGAGGCGGTGGAGCTTGCTTTCAGTGACCACCAACGCCGAGTACAGCCACAATTTCTGAAAGCATCTGGGGCTGGGAGGCGGACGGAGACAGCGAAAGATTAACGGGTTGGAACCGGCCTGAGAGTCTCGCAGCACAGGGGCAGGCCGTTCGGCCCATCGAGCCTCTGAGCGAGCAATCCAGTCAGTTCCCCCCGCCCCCTCCCCGTGTTCGTTGCCCCCCCTCCCCATAACCCCGCTCAGTTTTATTCTCTTCATCGACTTGTCCAATTCCACTTGTTGCAAAGTTCTGCACTTTTTAAACAACCAGTTACCCCCACCCCCGCCCACTCCCAGACCGATACACCTCACCCTGTCCATCCTCGAGCAGCATTGATACCGACTCCTGAGGGTCAGGAAGGGTAGGGTACGGGGCAGGGGAATCTTGCTTAGCAGGCCGTAAACCGCACATTGTAAAATTCTCATCCTCCTGTACACATCTTTCCAAGGCTCATGCCCCCGCAACCCACTCCCTATCTCTGTAACCTCCTCCAGTCCTACACCTCTCCCTATCTCTGTAACCTCCTCCAGCCCCTACACCCCTCCCTATCTCTGTAACCTCCTCCAGCCCCTACACCCCTCCCTATCTCTGTAACCTCCTCCAGCCCCTACACCCCTCCCTATCTCTGTAACCTCCTCCAGCCCCTACACCCCTCCCTATCTCTGTAACCTCCTCCAGTCCTACACCTCTCCCTATCTCTGTAACCTCCTCCAGCCCCTACACCCCCCCTATCTCTGTAACCTCCTCCAGCCCCTACACCCCTCCCTATCTCTGTAACCTCCTCCAGCCCCTACACCCCTCCCTATCTCTGTAACCTCCTCCAGTCCTACACCTCTCCCTATCTCTGTAACCTCCTCCAGCCCCTACACCCCTCCCTATCTCTGTAACCTCCTCCAGCCCCTACACCCCTCCCTATCTCTGTAACCTCCTCCAGCCCTACACCCCTCCCTATCTCTGTAACCTCCTCCAGCCCTACACCCCTCTCCCTATCTCTGTAACTTCCTCCAGCCCCTACACCCCTCCCTATCTCTGTAACCTCCTCCAGCCCCTACACCCCTCTCCCTATCTCTGTAACCTCCTCCAGCCCCTACACCCCTCTCCCTATCTCTGTAACCTCCTCCAGCCCCGACACACCTCCCTATCTCTGTAACAACCCCCAGCCCCTACACCTCTCCCTATCTCTGTAACCTCCTCCAGCCCCGACACCCCTCCCTATCTCTGTAACCTCCTCCAGCCCCTACATCCCTCCCTATCTCTGTAACCTCCTCCAGCCCCTACACCCCTCCCTATCTCTGTAACCTCCTCCAGCCCCTACACCCCTCCCTATCTGTAACCTCCTCCAGCCCTACACCTCTCCCTATCTCTGTAACCCCCTCCATATCTCTGTAACCCCCTCTAGACCCTACATCCCTCCCTATCTCTAACCTCCTTCAGCCCTACACCTCTCCCTATCTCTGTAACCCCCTCCAGCCCCTACACCCCTCCCTATCTCTGTAACACCTCCAGCCCTACACCCCTCCCTATCTGTAACCTCCTCTAGCCTTACATCCCTCCCTATCTCTGTAACCTCCTACACCCCTCCCTATCTCTGTAACCTCCTCCAGCCCTACACCCCTCCCTATCTCTGTAACTCCTCCAGCCCTACACTCCTCCCTATCTCTGTAACCTCCTCCAGCCCCTACACCCCTCCCTATCTCTGTAACCCCCTCTAGACCCTACATCCCTCCCATCTCTAACCTCCTCCAGCCCTACACCCCTCCCTATCTCTGTAACCCTCTCCGGCCCGTACACCCCTCCCTATCTCTGTAACCTCCTCCAGCCCTACACCCCTCCCTATCTCTGTAACCCCCTCCAGCCTCTACACCCCTCCCTATCTCTCTAATCCCCTCCAGCCCCTACACTCCTCCCTATATAACCCCCTCCAGCCCCACAACCCTCCAAGATCTCTGCGCTCCTCTAATTCTGCCCTCCTGAGTATCCCAGATTATAATCGCTCCACCATCGGTGGCCGTGCCTTCTGTAGCCTGGGCCCCAAGCTCTGGAACTCCCTCCCTAAACCTCGCTACCTCTCTCTCTGCTCCTTTGAGACGCTCCCTAAAACCTCCCAGCTTTTGGTCACCAGCGCCAATATCTCCTTATGTGGCTCAGTGTCAAATTGAGTCTGATAATCGCTCCTGTGAAGTGCCGTGGGATGCTTCACTACATTAAAGGCGCTATATAAATGTAAGTTGCTGTTGGGGTGAGGAGGGGATGGTTGATGCCCACACACCAACACTGTCCCCTCCCTGATCCCCCTGTTTTAAAATTAATAACTGACCCGGCATCAATTACCGTTTGGGGAAGAGTTTTCCAAACGTCGACTACCCTGTGTGTCTAGAAGTGTTTCCTGATTTCACTCCTGAAAGGTCTGGCTCTAATTTCTAGACCAGGCCCCTAGTCCCAGCGGGAATCGTCTCTCTCGATCTACCCTCTCTGTTCCCCGTAATATCCTGAAAACCTCGATCGCATTGCCCCTTAACCTTCTATAGTCCAGGGAATACAGCCCTAGTTTGTGTAATCTCTCATAATTTAACCCCCGAAGTCCGGGTATCATCCTGGTAAACCCACGCTACACTCCCTGCAAGGCCAATATACCCTCCCCAAGATGTAGGGCCCAGAACTGCTCACAGTGCTCCAGGTGTGGTCTAACCAGTGCTTTGTACAGCTGCAGCATAACTTCTACCCCCTTGTGTTCTGGACCTCTCGATATAAAGGCCAGCGTCCCATTCGCCTTTTTGATCATTTTCTGTATCTGTCCCGAGATATTTTAATGATTAATGTACCTGGACCCCAAGTCTCTCTGGACCTCCGCTGCTTCGAGCTTTTCACCATTTAGAACGGAACCTGGAACTCATGCCCCAGACACGAGACTCCCAAAGCAAGCGCTCTACTCGGAACTCCTTCACGGCAAACGAGCCAAAGGTGGGCAGAGGAAACGTTACAAGGGACACCCTCAAAGCCTCCCTGATAAAGTGCAACATCCCCACCGACACCTGGGAGTCCCTGGCCAAAGACCAGTCCGCCCTAAGTGGAGGAAGTGCATCCGGGAGGGCGCTGAGCACCTCGAGTCTCGTCGCCGAGAGCGTGCAGAAACCAAGCGCAGGCAGCGGAAGGAGCGCGCGGCAAACCAGTCCCACCCTCCCCTTCCCTCAACCACTGTCTGTCCCACCTGTGACAGGGACTATGGCTCTCGTATTGGACTGTTCAGCCACCTAAGGACTCATTTTAAGAGTGGAAGCAAGTCTTCCTCGATTCCGAGGGACTGCCTATGATGATGATGGAACTCTCTCCCCCCACAAGGCTGGGGGGTGGTTTCGAAGAATGAGATCGATAGATTTTTGTTGGGTAAGGGTCTCGCATGGTATTTACGGCACAGAAAGAGGCCATTTGGTCTGTGCTGATATCGAGGGAGCAAAGGGTGGATGGAGTTAAGATACAGACCATCCGTGATCTCATCGAATGGTGGAACAGGCTCGAGGGGCCGAATGGCCGACTCCTGATACTGTTAGCAAAGTAAAGGCTGAGGGGCGGCCTGTATTAAATTCTGAAAGGGTTTCGATAGGGTAGACGTAGAGAAGATGTTTCCAGTTGTGGGAGAGACCAGAACTAGGGGCCATCAATATAAGACAGTCACTGATAAACCCAATGGGGAATTCAGGAGAAACTCCTTTACCCAGAGAGCGGTGATAATGTGGAACTCGCTGCCACAGGGAGGGGTTGAGGCGAATAGTATCGATGTATTTAAGGGGAGGCTGGATAAACACATGAGGGAGACAGGAATAGAAGGAGATGGTGATGGAGTGAGATGGAGAGGGGTGAGAGGGGGCTGGTGAGGAGCATAAACCCCGGCACGGAGTGGTGGGGCCCAATGGCCTCTTCCTGTGCCGTACACTCGATGTACTGCTCCCACAGGAATAACAGGATTGGTGTTAATGATTTGCTAATGTTAATGTTTTCAACAGTAATTCAGGGGAGTTTGGTTAATGAGGTGCTGAAGTGTGGTGTTAGGGTCAAATTGTCACAGATACCTTGCTGTGCATGGTTCTGTAATGTCATTAAATGGCTTATTTGGCACCTCATTACTGACATATCTCCAAACATTCAGCCTGCATCTTCTACAACATAGCATATTTAACCCAGGAACAGAGGCACACAAGAATTAAGAGCAGGAGTCGATCATACGGCCCCTCGAGCCTGCTCCTCCATTCAATCAGATCAGGTCAGTATTTATCTCTCCAGGTATCGGCCAGGGCTCAGTGGGTAGCACTTTCGCCTTGTAAGGTCGATGGTTCGAGCCTCACTCCAGAGACTTGAGCACAAAATTCAGGCCGACACTCCCAGTGTAGTACTGAGGGAGCACCGCACTGTCGGTGGGGCGGTACTGAGGGAGTGCCACACTGTCGGAGGGGCGGTACTGAGGGAGTGCCGCACTGCGCTGTCGGAGGGGCAGTACCTGTACTGAGGGAGAGCCGCACTGTCGGAGGGGGAGTACTGAGGGAGAGCCGCACTGTCGGAGGGGCAGTACTGAGGGAGCACCGCGCTACGCTGTCGGAGGGGCAGTACTGAGGGAGCGCCGCACTGTCGGAGGGGCAGTACTGAGAGAACACCGCACTGTCGGAGGGGCAGTACTGAGAGAACGCCGCACTGTCGGAGGGGCAGTACTGAGGGAGCGCCGCACTGTCGGAGGGGCAGTACTGAGGGAGCACCGCACTGTCAGAGGGGCAGTACTGAGGGAGCGCCGCACTGTCGGAGGGGCAGTACTGAGAGAGCGCCGCACTGTCGGAGGGGCAGTACTGAGGGAGCGCCGCACTGTCTGAGGGACATTCCTGCTAAAAAAACAAAATATTTTAAAACGTGAATGGCTATGGGGAACGGGCGTGGGAGTGGGACTGGCTGAGGTGCTCTTGCAGAGAGCCAGCACAGGGCTCGACGGGCTGAATGGCCTCCTGTGCTGTAACAGTCCGTGATCTTGCCTCGAACGCTTTAGTCGCGCAGCAGAGGCAGATCAGAGTGCGACTGTTCAAAATGGCGAGGCTGATTTCTGGTCCAAAAGTTTGTTCCCAGCTCCGCGTGAGCAGTGGATGCATAGTCCGATCCCAAATTCCCCCACACTCACAGGCAACAAACTTTGTGAAAACTTTATAAAAAGTTGAGCATGGTGTTGTCCTAATTCCAAATTGAATCAAACTTTTTTCTCTCCCTTTAAAAAGTGTCGCTTATTATTTTGTGGCAAAATTGGACTTTTTTTTTTTAAAAAGTCTCTCTCTGGCTCCTTTTGAGATGCAGAGTGAGTGATTGTGGAGCGAACATTAATATTAATGATTTGGGTGCCCACAGCCCTCAGTCCCTCTCTCTCTGTATGTTGCAGGTGTCTGTATTTGACTGACAGCCTCCGGGCCCATCGCACATCCATTCATTCCCTTCCAGCATCTCCCCGGGCAACAGGACCCACTCCATTCTGCTGCCTTTCAAACCCATTCCCAGCTTTTAATCCTCTTGTTCCATCGCCCTCCCTCGCCCCCTCCCCGCTCGGAAAAAAACACACCAGCATTGCAACTAAACTGAACACCCCCACAAGGTTTCAGAATTTCCCCTGTGTAAAAAAAAAACTGCACCTTTAAACTGCTGGGTACTTTGCAAAGTATATATCTTTTTTGCACACAAGCACATTACTGCAAATATCAGCAGTCAAACAAACAGCGATTCATTGTCAGTTGTTTTTGCCTGAGTGGGAGGGGAGGGAACCTGGTGATATGTTTAATTTGGCTGCTTCCTTTCCTCCCTCACTCTATCCCTCATTTTATTCCCATCACTCTATTTCTTTATCTTTCCCTCTCTCTCTCATTCCTTCTCTCTCTCTCTCTCTCTCTCTCTCTTTCCCTCTCTCTCTTTCCCCCCCCTCTCTTTCCCTCTTTCTCCCTCTCTCTCTCTTTCCCTCTCTCTCCTTCCCTCTCTCTCCCCCTCTCTCTCTCTCTCTCTCGCTCCCTCTCTCCCCCCTCTCTCTCTCTCTCCCTCTTTCCCTCTCTCTCTCTCTCCCCCTCTTTCTCTTTCCCTCTCTCTCTCTCCCCCTTTCCCTCTCTCTCCCTCTTTCCCTTTCTCTCTTTCCCTCTCTCTCTCCCTCTTTCCCTCTCTCTCTTTCCCTCTCTCTTTCCCTCTCTCTCTCCCTCGCTCTCGCTCTCGCTCTCCCCCCCCTCACTATCTCTCTCCCTCTCTCTCTCCCCCTCTCTCCCTCGCTCTCTCTTTCCCTCTCTCTCTCTCTCTCTCTCCCTCTCTTTCCCTCTCTCCCTCTCTTTCCCTCTCTCTCTCACTTTCCCTCTCTCTCTCTCCCTCTCTCTCTCCCTCTCTCTCTCTCTCTTTCCCCCCCTCACTATCTCTCTCCCCTCTCTTTCCCTCGCTCTCTCTCTTTCCCTCTCTCTCTTTCCCTCTCTCTCGCTCCCTCTCTCTCTCTTTCCCTCTCTCTCTCTTTCCCTCTCTCTCTTTCCCTCTCTCTCTCTCCCTCTCTCTCTCTCTTTCTCTCTCCCTCTCCCTCTCTCTTTCCCTCTCCCTATCCCTCTAATTTCCCCTTTTGCTCGTTCTCAATCCCTGTCTCCCTCTCTTCCTGAAGGGCTTTTATTTTCCTCTCTCTCCTTCAATCTCTCTTTCTCGCATTCTTTCCTTCTCTTGCTTTCCCTCTCTCCTCTCTTCCTTTTCTCTCATTCTCTCGTTCCCCTTTCCCTCTCTATGTTCCCTCAGCTCTCTCTCTCTCCTTCTCTCTTTCCTCCCTCTCTCCTTTCCTCTTTTTCCTTCTCTCTCTCTCCTTCCCTCTCTCTTTCCTTTCCTTATCTCTCTCCTTCTCTCTCCTCTCTCTCTCTCTCTCCTTCCCTCTCTCTCTTTCCTCTCTCTCCTTCCCCTCGCTGTTTCCTCTCTCTCCCCCTTCCCTCTCGCCCTCTCTCATGCTACAGGTTATCCCACACTACACGGACTGGAACATGTGCGTCCCTTACAGCTGGTTAACCCCCCCCCGGGCCTGTGTCACAAACCCTCTCCCCGATCCCCGAGCTCGGACTGACAGTCTGTGGACCCTGGACCTGTCGGATTGTTGGAAACTCCCAACTACTGTCATTTAGGGCAGGAAATCTGCCGTTCTTCTCCGGTCTGGGCCTATATGTGACTCCAGTCCCATGCCTAACGTGGTTGGCTCATTCCTGCCCTCTGAAGTGGTCGAGCATTTCACTCAATCGTAACAAAAACCAACTCCCCAAAGAAGGAGACCCATCACCCATCTCGGGGAAACTAGGGATTTCAAAATTGTATTCATTCTCGGGATGTGGGCAACGCTGCCCATCCTTAATTGCCCCTCGAGAAGGTGGTGGTGAGCCGCCTTCTTGAACCGCTGCAGTCCGTGTGGTGAAGGTGCTCCCACAGTGACTTTGTTGTAGCGGTTTGGTATAACTGAGTGTCTCGCTGGGCCATTTCAGAGGGCAGTTAAGAGTCAACCACATTGCTGTGGGTCTGGAGTCACATGTAGGCCCAGACCGGGTAAGGACGGCAGATTTCCGTGCCTAAAGAAACCAGATGGGTTTAACAAGGAAAAATGACGGACTCAATCAACATCCTGAGCGAATTCCAAAGTGCTTCAGGTGGTGACATACTGTGGAGTGCGATCATGGTTAGATCAGCAAATACAGCACCTACTGTCCCACCAACAGTACTGCCCCTCCAACAGTGCGGCACTCCCTCAGTACTGCCCCTCCAACAGTGCGGCACTCCCTCAGTACTGCCCCTCCGACAGTGCGGCGCTCCCTCAGTACTGCCCCTCCGACAGTGCGGCGCTCCCTCAGTACTGCCCCTCCGACAGTGCGGCGCTCCCTCAGTACAGCCCCTCCGACAGTGCGGCGCTCTCTCGGTACATCCTGCCTGTCTGACCCACAGGTGAGAGGGCTCCCGACTGATTTTGACTTGCGGACATGTCGGGTTGCACATGTCATTGATCGGAAACAGTTTGCGATACACCTTTGTTTGGATATGTGGACAATTGAGATAACTGATTGCTTATTAATGCTGGGTTAATCAATGCCGCTGTAAGTCACGTCTGATCGGGGAATGAACCCGCTCAGATCGATGCCTGGTCACGCAGACTGGGCCATGGGGAGCGCTGATGTTCAGGTCAGCGATTAACTACAACAACTTGCATTCATATAGCACCTTTAACTTAGTAAAATGGTCCATGGTGCTTCACAGGAGTATAGGAGCAAGTTGCTACAATTATACAGGGCCTTGGTGAGACCGCAGCTGGAGTACTGTGTACGGTTTTGGTCTCCTTACCTGAGGAAGGGAGTCAAGGGTTATGGGGAACGGGCAGGGAAGTGGAGCTGAGCCCAAGATCAGATCAGCCATGATCTTATTGAATGGTGGAGCAGGCTCAAGGGGCCGAATGGCCGACTCCTGCTCCTACTTCTTACATTACCAGCAGAAAGTGACACCGAGCCACATATTAGGACAGGTGAATAAAAGCTGGGTCCAAGAGGTTGATTTTAAGAAACGTCTTAAAGGAGGAGAGAAAGGCGGAGAGGTTTAGGGAGGGAGTTCCAGAGCTTGGGGCCCAGGCAGCTGAAGGCACGGCCACCAATGGTTGAGTGATAGAAATCATAAATTCACAAGAGACCAGAATGGGAGGAGCGCAGAGATCTGGGAGAGTCCATCTTCCCTCCGCCGTAAACTTGAACTCATCAAAACTCAACTGCCCCGTGTCCTCCTAACTCGCACCCAGTCCCACTCACCCATCACCCCCTGTGCTCGCTGACCCCGTGTCCTAACTCGCACCCAGTCCCACTCACCCATCACCCCCTGTGCTCGCTGCCCCGTGTCCTAACTCGCCCCGAGTCCCACTCATCCATCACCCCCTGTGCTCGCTGCCCCGTGTCCTAACTCGCCCCGAGTCCCGCTCACCCATCACCCCCTGTGCTCGCTGCCCCATGTCCTAACTCGCACCGAGTCCCGCTCACCCATCACCCCCTGTGCTCGCTGCCCCGTGTCCTAACTTGCACCGAGTCCCGCTCACCCATCACCCCCTGTGCTCGCAGACCTACATTGGCTCCCAGTTAAGCAACGCCTTGATTTCAAAATTCACATCCTTGTTTTAAATTCCTCCATGGCCCTCGCCCCTCCCTATCTCTGTAATCTCCTCCAGCCCCACAAACCCCGAGATGTCTGCACTCCTCTAATTCTGCCCTCCTGAGCATCCCTGATTATAAACGCTCCACCATCGGTGGTCGTGCCTTCTGTTGCCTGGGCCCCAAACTCTGGAACTCCCTCCCTAAACCTCTCCACCTCTCTCTCCTCCTTTAAGATGCTCCTTAAAAACCGACCTCTTTGACCCAGCTTTTGGTCACCTGTCCTAATATCTCCTTAGGTGGTTCGAGGTCAAATTGTGCCTTGGGACGTCTTACTGCATTAATACAATAATGCAAATTGTGGGTGTTGTTGGAAGTATTTAACAATATTTTTCATTAAAAAAAAAGTTACCTCTTCAAACAATACAAGTTCCCTATTGAAGGGGAGGCGGTGTGTGTGTGGGGAGGGGCAGGGAGGAGTGTTTGGCGAAGCTCCCATTGTAAAATGTGGACCATCTTTTGAACAACTTTCTTCAAGTTGATAATTTCTAGCTGGCCATTCAATTTCCTTTCTGCGAGGCTGTTAAAAGTGGGAGTTGTGCTGAAACATTCAGTCAAGTGTTTTTTTTCAGAGTTCCAGTGACTGGGTGGGACCCCACCCCTGTATGTTAATACAGGTGGGAGGGGCCTTCTTCTGGTGGGCGGGGTTGCTGCACCCTGATTGGCTGGGGTGGGGTGATTTAACCTGTATAAACGGCTGGGAGATGTATTACCTGGACTGTGTGTGTGTCTTTCTCTCCCACACACAAGTTGGTCCAGAAGATGTACAGTGTGTTGGATGAACAGGACCTCAAGGCTGGCAGCTTGGCCCAGCCCAACCCGGGGGCCAGCTCCAAGCTGGAGATGGACAAAGTGAAGAGGCCCATGAACGCCTTCATGGTGTGGTCGCGGGGCCAGCGGAGGAAAATGGCACAAGATCATCCCAAGATGCACAATTCGGAGATCAGCAAGAGGCTGGGGGCGGAATGGAAGCTGTTGAGCGACCCCGAGAAGCGGCCGTTCATCGACGAGGCCAAGAGGCTGCGGGCCGTGCACATGAAGGACTACCCGGATTACAAATACCGCCCCCGGAGGAAGAGCAAGGCGGCGTTGCTGCGCAAGGACGCGGGCAAGTTTGCGCTGAGCCAAGGCGGACTACTAGCGCAAGGACCCTGCGGCAGCCCGCGGCTCGACTCCTTCGCCTGGGGCGCCCCAGGGGGGTTTCCGACACTGCCGGCCGACCCTCTGACTTACCAGCCGCCGCTGCACCACCGCTACGACCTGCAGTACCCTCCCGCCGTGCCTCCGCCGGCCGCCTACAGCCTGCCGCCCGCTTACGGCAACCCCGGGCCCCCCGGCGGACCCCCGTCGATGCTGAAGGGCGACGCGGGCGCGCACTCCCCCGGCGGGGTCCCAGCCGCTGGCCAGCCGCCCCGCGGGGCCCTCCACGGGGAACTCCGAGACATGCTCAGCATCTACATGCCCGGCAGCGACAGCCCGGAGCTGGCTAGCCCCCGGGGTTACCATCACCCCCACCACCCACTGCCCCAACACTACCAAAACATCTCCCTCAACGGCACCATGCCCCTCACTCACATCTGACTCCGGCACACTTGGCAAAACTTTTAACTTTTCACAAAAAGAACTTTTTGACTGTTGTTTGGAACTTTTTGCTCTGTGTAACTAACTTTTCCCCTTTTTAATTCTAGGGGCAAAATTGTGTTGGAACTGTTTGCTGTGTGTATATAACTTTTCCCCTTTAATATCTAGGGGAAATTATATTAGAACTTTTTGTTGTGTGTGTGTGTATATAACTTTTCCCCTTTTAATTCGGGGAGGGGAATTATATTGGAACTTTTGCTGTGGTGTATATAACTTTTCCCCTTTACTTTCTAGGGGGGAATTATATTAGAACTTTTTGTTTGTGTGTGTGTATATAACTTAATTCTAGGGGCAAAATTGTGTTGGGACATTTTGCTGTCTGTATATAACTTTTCCCCATTAATTTCTAGGGGGAGAAATTATATTAGAACTTTTTTTGTGTGTGTGTGTGTATATATAACTTTTTTTCCCCTTTAATTTCTGGGGGGGTTATATTGGAACGTTATGTGTATAACTTTCCCTCCTTTTATTCCTGGGGGAAAATTACGTTGGATTTATCCAATTACGTTGGATTTTGTGTGTGTGTGTGTATCATACTTTTATTTCTAGCGGGGAACACTTGGTTATGTGTGTGTGTATATCTTTTTTGGTAAAAACCTTTCCCCCTCATTTTTAGGGGGGAAATTATATTGGAACTTTTGTGTGTGTGTGTGTATATAACTTCCCTTTTATTTCTAGGGAGGAAATTGTAATTATTGCCTTAAAATCAGAGATATTATCGCTTTGCTCTCTCTCTCTCTCAGGTTCCCCCTTCCTTAGTTACGGAGTTCCTGTTCCCATAACAGGTCGAGCAAGAGAGATGTTTCCAAGTGCTTTGTGTGTGTGTGTGTGTTTAGCCAGTTTTTAAATCCCCCCTGCTAACACTTCTCTTACACACACACACACTATGGCTCTGTGTGTCAGAGGAATTGTCCTGTGTGGACCAGTACCAACTCCCACCCAATTTTTTTTCACCGACTCATTACTCCTTAAACTGCAGGTTAGAGTAAGGTTTGACCAGGGATAGCAGTCCCGTCCACTGCAGAGTCCCAGTTAAACTCCAATCGAGATCTATCCTGTTTCGAAGTTGCTGCTATTCAGAGCTTTTGTAAATAAGAATTACAACTTCTCGAACTCCTTATTGGGGCTGGCAGTGAATTCCACAGGCACTCTTCCCAGCACTGATGTAGGTGCGGTCACTATCTGCCCCGTTCAAGTACTGGCTTGTAGGGATTTGTGTCTTAACCCAACACGCTACTTTTAAGATGATGTACAGATGTTTTTTTTTAAATGTGCCGGTGCGCGCAGAAATTAAAGCAATAATATTTCTTCCAGTGTGGTTTTAAAGGTTGTACAGTATTTTGTGCACGGGTCGTGGGTGCTCGAACAATAAATCATTTGTGTGAGAGTGTGTGTGTGACAGTGCAGGGTGTGTTTGTGAGCGTGTGTGATTGAGGATTTGAGTGACTGAGAATATCAGAGGTAGACTGTGTCTGTGTGACTGTCAGAAAGTGACTGAGAATTTGAGTGACGGACTGTGTGTATCAGAAGTCTGTCTGAAAAATGTGCGACTGCGAGAGTGCGTGTGTGTGAGCATTTGACTGAGTGTGTGTGTCAGACTGTGTGAGGGGGAGAGCTTGTGACAGTGAGAGACTGGCTGTGTGTTAGTGTGAGAGTCTGTATTTGTGACTGAATTCGTGTGTTTGTCAGACTGTGATTGAGAGACAGAGGGAGTGAGTGCGAGATGTTTGACGGTCTGTGAATGAGAATGTCAGTGTGTGAGAGTGACTGACAGAGACAATGTGTGTCAGACAGTGTGTGAGGGAGTATTTGTGCGTTAGTGTGACTAACGCTTTGTGTGTGACTCAGACTGTGTGTGTGAGGGGGAGAGTTTGAGTGTGGTGTGTGTGTGTGAGGGGGAGAGTTTGTGAGACTGTGTGTGTGAGGGAGAGAGTTTGTAAGAGTGTGTGTGTGTGTGTCTCTCTCTCTCTCTCTCTCTGGGTCACCCTCCCTCACAGACGGAGCGGGCTGTGTAACCTCCCTCACTGTGTGGGACCCCCGGATTAACACAGGCGGAACAAGTTGAGCGAATGGTTTGAAGTTTAAAATCTAGTTTTCACTGCGCACAAACCAGAGTTCCCACAGACGGTCCAATTCAGCAGCTGCCGGGACGCGGGTCTGTTTGTTTATAATAAATTAAGTTATGAAGTTTTTGTGTGTGTTAAATTGTTACCATTTGTTTTGTACAATTTCCCCCCTCCCCTGCTTTTGGCGGGGAGAGTTATTGGTATTTTGTAATGTTGATTGATTTAGTTATTGTGAATTATTCCTTCTGCCTCACACTTTGTGAAATATTTGTTTTAAGTACATGTGTGTGGCTGAACTGTGCAGACCGATTCTGCCCCACAAACTCCTCTGTTTATAAACTGAATAAAACCTTGCCCCTCTCAGTAAACATGTTTTCCTTTGTGATGTTATTTGAACACCCTCAGCCAGATCCACTAGCTCCTGTGTCACTTTATTTATATTTATTTTTTATATAAAGGCAATTTCTTTCTGAATTGCTTTTGAAATAATTTTGGAGTGAGTGGGAGAAATATCTTTGAATTCCCCTCAAAAGTGCTGAGACCATAGAGTAGAAATCCCAAGTATAAATTCCTGTATATGTATGTGTATAACGCGCTGCCTGAAAGATTCAATAACTTCTCAAAAGGGATATTGAACAGGGGAAAAACTATGGGAAAAGATGTGGGACGAATTGTGCAGCATTTTCACAGCCAGCACTGTCTGGCTGGCCCGAGTAGTCGCCCACTCTGCAATATTGCAATGTCTTTTTTAACTCTAGTGATTTTTCCGGCTGGGGACAGGGGGAAATTGATCAGTTTCGCTCCAACCATGTCAGTTTCGGGTCGGTTACACCGCCATCAGATTAAGGAGCGGGGGGGAGGGGGGGATTAGTCGGGCGATAAACCCCTTTGAGTAATTCCTGGCTCCTTGCATTGTCAGTCAAATCTCGGCCCTTTAAATCGGATGGCTTTGCATCACAATGCCCGTTACTGTGCCTGTATAACTCCTGATGGGGCCACAACTTCAAAGTGGGGATGAGAGGGCTGTCCAGGAGGAGAGATTGAGCAGATTGGGCCTGTACTCTCTGGTGTTTAGAAGAATGAGAGGTGATCTCATTGAAATATACGATTCTGAGAGGGTTTGACAGGGTAGATTCTGAGAGGCTGTTGCTCCCCCTTGATAAAGTGTATCATCACAGGCAGACCGATGGAAGTCCAGAACCAGGGGTCACAGTCTAAGGATCAGGGGTAAGCCATTTAGGACCGAGATGAGAAGAAACTTCTTCACTCAAGTGAGTTGTGAACCTGTGGAATTCCCTGCCGCAGAGAGTTGTTGAGACCAGTTCGTTAGATATATTCAAAAGGGAGTTAGATGTGGCCCTTACAACTAAAGGGATCAAGGGGTATGGAGAGAAAGCAGGAAAGGGGTACTGAGGTGAATGATCAGCCATGATTTTATTGAATGGTGGTGCAGGCTCGAATGGCCTACTCCTGCACCTACTTTCTATGTTTCTACGTATTTTGGCCTTTATTGCAAAGGGGATGGAGTATAAAAGCAGGGAAGTCTTGCTACAGCTTTATCATCATCATCATCATAGGCAGTCCCTCGGAATCGAGGAAGACTTGCTTCCACTCCTGAAGTGAGTTCTTTGGACTGGCATACGGACAATGTGGCCGGCCCAGCGGTGCTGATCGAGTGTGGTCAATGCTTCGATGCTGGGGATGTTGGCCTGGTCGAGGACGCTAACGTTGGTGCGTCTGTCCTCCCGGGGGATTTGCAGGATCTTGCGGAGACATCGTTGGTGATATTTCTCCAGCAACTTGAGGTGTCTACTGTACATTGTCCATGTCTCTGAGCCACACAGGAGGGCGGGTATTACTACAGCCCTGAGGTTATCCACTTTGGTGGTAAAAACAGAGAGACAGACTATTATCTGAATGGTAACAGATTAGGAAAAGGGGAGGTGCAACGAGACCTGGGTGTCATGGTACATCAGTCATTGAAGGTTGGCATGCAGGTACAGCAGGCGGTTAAGAAGGCAAATGGCATGTTGGCCTTCATAGCGAGGGGATTTGAGTACAGGGGCAGGGAGGTGTTGCTACAGTTGTACAGGGCCTTGGTGAGGCCACACCTGGAGTACTGTGTACAGTTTTGGTCTCCTAACTTGAGGAAGGATATTCTTGCTATTGAGGGAGTGCAGCGAAGGTCCACCAGACTGATTCCCGGGATGGCGGGACTGACCTATCAAGAAAGACTGGATCAACTGGGCTTGTATTCACTGGAGTTCAGAAGAATGAGAGGGGACCTCATAGAACCTTTAAAATTCTGATGGGTTCAGACAGGTTAGATGCAGGAAGAATGTTCCCAATGTTGGGGAAGTCCAGAACCAGGGGTCACAGTCTAAGGATAAGGGGTAAGCCATTTAGGTCCAAGATGAGGAGAAATTTCTTCACCCAGAAAGTGGTGAACCTGTGGAATTCTCTACCACAGAAAGTTGTTGAGACCAATTCACTAAATATATTCAAAAAGGAGTTAGATGTAGTCCTTACTACTAGGGGGATCAAGGGGTATGGCGAGAAAGCAGGAATGGGGTACTGAAGTTGCATGTTCAGCCATGAACTCATTGAATGGCGGTGCAGGCTAGAAGGGCCGAATAGCCTACTCCTGCACCTATTTTCTATGTTTCTATGTTTCTATCAGGGACTCCCAGGTGTCGGTGGGGATGTTGCACATTATCAGGGAGGCTTTGAGGTTGTCCTTGTAACGTTTACTCTGCCCACCTTTGGCTCGTTTGCCGCGAAGGAGTTCTGAGTAGAGCGCTTGCTTTTAGAGTCTCGTGTCTGGCATGCGGACAATGTGGTCTGCACATATAGAGGCTGAACTCCAAGTCATCGTCAATGTATTTACTGAGGCGTATGAAAATATAGGCCTTTTGCTAAACATCCGTATGACATAGGTCCTCCACCAGCCTGTCCTCGCTGCACAGCAATGTCCCCCAATCATCAAGATCCACGGTGCGACCCTGGACAATGTGGACCATTTCCCATACCTTGGGATAAAGTGCAACATCCCCACCGACACTTGGGAGTCCCTGGCCAAAGACCAGTCCGCCCTAAGTGGAGGAAGTGCACCTGGGAGGGTGCTGAGCACCACGAGTCTCATCGCCGAGAGCATGCAGAAACCAAGCGCAGGCAGCGGAAGGAGCGTGCGGCAAACCAGTCCCACCCTCCCCTTCCCTCAACCACTGTCTGTCCCACCTGTGACAGGGACTGTGGTTCTCGTATTAGACTGTTCAGCCACCCAAGAACTCACTTTTGGAGTGGAAGCAAGTCTTCCTCGACCTCGAGGGACTGCCTATGATGATGATGTTTCCCCCGGGCCGGGGAGTCTAGAACCAGGGGTCGCAGTCTCAGTGTAAGGGGTCAGCCATTTAGGACTGAGATGAGGAGAAACTTCTTCACTCAGAGAATTGTGAACCTGTGGAATTCTCTACCACAGAAAGTTGTTGAGGCCAGTTCATTAGATATATTCAAAAGGGAGTTAGATGTGGCCCTTACGGCTAAAGGGATCAAGGGGTATGGAGAGAAAGCAGGAATGGGGTACTGAGATGAATGATCAGCCATGATCTTATTGAATGGTGGTGCAGGCTCGAGGGGCCGAATGGCCGACTCCTGCTCCTAATTCTTGTGTCAGGAATATATATAAAACACTCCTCTGTAAAGTGCAATTCCGGGGGATGTGGTCTTACATTGAATACTTGACCAAATCCAATTAACTCGTCATTTTCAGTTCATGCACTGCCTGAAAGGGCGGTGGGAGCAGATTCAATAGTGACTTTCAAACCGGGAATTGAATAAATACTTGACGGGGAAACATTCACAGGGCTGTGGGGAAAGAGTGGGGCTAATTGGAGAGCTTGTTCAAAGAGCTGGCACAGACACAGTGGGCTGAATGGCCTCCTCCAGCAAGACACAACTCAAAGAGGAACAGAATCTGGGAAATTATAATCCTGCTGGATTTGGGAAAATGTTCAAATCGTTTGTTCCAAGTGGGGAGGATTCAGTCAGAGAGGTTCCTGGCAACAGGTCATGACTGATGTTAACACCACATACCACAGGGGAACTACATAATCACCGCTGCCATTAATGTGTGAATATTCCTCTACAAACGCCATCGCATTCCTTGCTGCCCATTCAGCAGAGGTGTGAACTCTTTTATTTCAGAAGGCTTCTTTTTATATTTAAATTCGGATCCCGGGAGCAAAGGTCTGGTGTTCAAGGCCCCAGTATAAATTGGGGCAGGCCCCTGATTATCAGGGAAACAGAGGACACGGCTAATCGGCGATGGAACCAGAGGGGGAGATGGGGAGAATGTGTTTACGCAGCGAGTTGTGATTGGGAACGCGCTGCCTGAAAGGGCGCGGGGAGCAGATTCAATAGTAACTTTCAAACCGGGAATCGGATAAATACTTGACAGGGAAACATTCACAGGGCTGTGGGGAAAGGGCAGGGGGAGTGGGACTGATGGGATCATTGTGGCTCAGTGGGCAGCGCACTCGCTTCTGAATCAGAAGGTTGAGGGTTCGAGTCCCACTCCAGGGACTTGAGCACAGACATCTAGGCTGACATACTGAGGGAGTGCCGCACTGTCGGAGGGGCTGTACTGAGGGAGCGCCGTACTGCGCTGTCGGAGTGGCAGTGCTGAGGGAGCACCGCACTGTCGGAGGCACAGTACTGAGGGAGTGCCACACTGTCGGAGGGACAGTACTGAGGGAGCGCCACACTGCACTGTCGGAGGGGCGGTACTGAGGGAGTGCCGCACTGTCGGAGGGGCAGTCTTTCAGATGAGACATTAAACCAAGGCTGGTGTGGAGCATAAACACCGGCACGGACCACATTGGCCGAATGGACTGTTTCTGTTCTGTAACTCGATGTAATCCTAGAGTTGGGGAGAGGGCATTTATTGTGCCGCACAATAACATTGAACCAGCAAATCTCCTGGGAGGGGGCGTGTGTCATATTTATATATATACATGCACCACTATTTTCAAAAGCATCTTAACTTTGTTTGTGTTCGTGTTGGAGGCACTGATGCCGAAGTTATACTGCTGGCTGTACATTGCTCACGAACGTGAATGCGCGGGGCCCCAGTCACGCTGGTGAAATTTGTGGTCTGCACACAGAAGGGAAAATTGGACGACATACAAAGGACATCGGATATACGGCCCAGAAACAGGCCATTCGGCCCAAATAGTCCGTGCCGGGGTTTATGCTCCACTCGCGCCTCCTCCCATCTTTCCTCATCTAAATCTATCAGCATAACCCTCTATTCCCTTCTCCAGCCTGTCTATGCTGGTCCAGCCTCTGCGAGTGCCCCTCAACGGATCAGTGCCCAGGAAACAGTGGCAGACACAGCGGGGGGGAGACAGGGGGGATGACAGGGGGAGACAGCGGGGGAAGACAGGGAGACAAGGGGAGACGGGAGGGTGGAGAAAGTGGGAGAGATGGGGGGGATTAAAAGGGGGACAGCGGGGGAGACAGGGGGAGAGACAGGGGAGACAATGAGAGAGACAGCGGGGGTCACAGGGGGAGAGACGGGAGGGAGTCAAGGGGAGACAACGGGGGGGGAGTCAGGAGGAGAGAGGGGGCGGAGACAGGGGAGAGACAGAGGGGGGGAGACAGGGGAGAGACAGAGGGGGGGAGACAGGGGAGAGACAGAGGGGGGGAGAGACAGGGGGGGAGACAGCACTCTGCTTCCAGTGAGGGGCGCACGGCCCAATTCTGTGTGGGGGGGGTAGGGGCTCCGATCCAGGCGATAACAATCCCGGAAAGTTATCACCCCCAGTCGAGGCAAGGGGCAACTTGGCCCCACTAAGGTTCAAATCTCTTCCGCCTAAAGCGATATAAAAGTGACTGACATTTCCATGAATGTTTTGGAGACACATTTGATTGCACAGCACTTGTTCAGTTTGATAATTTAATCATTATCTACAGATCAATATTGTACACTGAGATTGCCGAGCTCCCTAAGGGACTGTTGAGTTGTTCTGTGAGTTTGTGCTGTGCTGAGGGATGCCCACAATACCGTGGCATCCCAAAGTGTCAGCCATGGCTCAGGGGGCAGCATCCTCACCTCCGAGTCAGGAGGTTGTAGATTTGGGTCCCGCTCCAGGGACTTGAGCACAAAATGTAGGCTGACACTCCCAGTGCCAGTACTGAGGGAGCGCCGCACTGTCGGAGGGGCAGTGCTGAGGGAGCGCCGCACTGTCGGAGGGGCAGTGCTGAGGGAGCGCCGCACTGTCGGAGGGGCAGTACCGAGGGAGCCCCGCACTGTCGGAGGGGCAGTACTGAGGGAGCGCCGCACTGTCGGAGGGGCAGTGCTGAGGGAGCGCCGCACTGTCGGAGGGGCAGTACTGAGGGAGCGCCGCACTGTCGGAGGGGCAGTGCTGAGGGAGCGCCGCACTGTCGGAGGGGCAGTACTGAGGGAGCACCGCACTGTCGGAGGGGCAGTACTGAGGGAGCGCCGCACTGTCGGAGGGGCAGTACTGAGGGAGCGCCGCACTGTCGGAGGGGCAGTACTGAGGGAGCGCCGCACTGTCGGAGGGGCAGTACTGAGGGAGCCCCGCACTGTCGGAGGGGCAGTGAAAGCTCGGTCCCTCGGTGGTTCCCGTGTTTGCAGTGAGACAGAGGCGGTGAATTCTATCCTGTTTCCCCTCCCACCTCCCTATTTATCCAGCTTTATAAGTTTCTTAAAATAAACACTATCTCAGTGGTGATCTTCACCACACGGACGGCTGAGGCAACGATGGCTGCGGGGTCAGCCTTTCATCAATGTGCTTTTACTCTCGGGTTTTGTGAGGGGTTTCGGGGAGCGAGGAGTTCGAGAGCAGGCCCCCCGCACCCAGCACTCACTGCTCTGTGTCACACTGAGCCATTGCGGGATGACAGGGGGGGGGGGGGGGGGGGGGGGGGGGGGGGCGAAGAGATGGCCAACCGTGGCGGCTCCCATAGCCGAATATCCTGAGACAACTGGCAGGGGAGCGAGATGAGGGGTAAACGATGAATAGGGAAGCGGCAGTCGGTCAGTGAGAGAGGCGAGTCGGTGACTCCAGGACCCCCCCCCCATCTTCCCCCTCTCCTCTCCTCCCCTTCTAGATCCCTCTCCCTCCCCCTCTCTGCTCCCTCTCTCCTCCCCCTCTTTCTCTCCCTCTCCCTCCCTCTCTCCTCCCCCTCCCTCTCCCTCTCTCCTCCCCCTCTAGCTCCCTCTCTCCTCCCCCTCTTTCTCTCCCTCTCTCCTCCCCCTCCCTCTCCCTCTCTCCTCCCCCTCCCTCTCCCTCTCTCCTCCCCCTCCCTCTCCCTCTCTCCTCCCCCTCTAGCTCCCTCTCTCCTCCCCCTCTAGCTCCCTCTCTCCTCCCCCTCTTTCTCTCCCTCCCTCTCTCCTCCCCCTCTAGCTCCCTCTCAACTTCCCCTCTTTCTCTCCCTTTCCCCTTCCCTCTCTCCTCCCCCTCTCTCTCTCCCTCTCCCTCAGGCTCGGTACACGCCCTGCCCCGCCCTCCCTCGCGTGTCACCCAGGCAGGGTTGAGCTGTTGCCCGGTGTCGCTGGTTCCGGGACAGATTCCCATCACTTCACGGCCCACGGAGCGCAGGTGGAAGGCGAGGTTGAAGCAGCCTTTCCGCCCTTGTGTTTAC
>NW_027251193.1:47500-60766 GCF_044704955.1 Pristiophorus japonicus | reverse complement strand
GAGACACTGAGACACAGAGACACTGGGACACTGAGACACTGAGACACAGAGACACTGAGGCACTGAGGCACTGGGACACTGGGACACTGAGACACTGAGACAAAGAGACACTGAGACACTGAGACACTGAGACACAGAGACACTGAGGCACTGAGACACAGAGACACTGAGACACTGAGACACTGAGACACTGAGACACAGTGACACAGAGACACTGGGACACTGGGACACTGAGACACTGAGACACAGAGACACTGAGGCACTGGGGCACTGGGACACTGAGACACTGAGACACTGAGACACAGAGACACTGAGGCACTGGGGCACTGGGACACTGAGACACTGAGACACAGAGACACAGAGACACAGAGACACTGACACACTGAGACACAGAGACACTGAGCCACTGAGACACAGAGACACCGAGACACTGAGACACTGAGACACTGAGACACAGAGACACAGAGACACTGAGGCACTGGGGCACTGGGACACTGAGACACTGAGACACAGAGACACTGAGGCACTGGGGCACTGGGACACTGAGACACTGAGACACAGAGACACTGAGGCACTGGGACACTGGGACACTGAGACACTGAGACACAGAGACACAGAGACACTGAGACACAGAGACACTGAGACACAGAGACACAGAGACACAGAGACACTGAGACACTGAGACACACAGACACAGAGACACTGGGGCACTGGGGCACTGGGACACTGAGACACTGGGACACTGAGACACTGAGACACAGAGACACTGAGACACTGAGGCACTGAGACACAGAGGCACTGAAACACTGAGACACAGAGATACTGAGGCACTGGGGCACTGGGGCACCGGGACACCGAGACACCGAGACACAGAGACACTGAGACACTGAGACACAGAGACACTGAGACACTGAGACACAGAGACACTGAGACACTGAGACACTGAGACACTGAGACACAGAGACACTGAGACACTGAGACACTGAGACACAGAGACACTGAGACACAGAGACACTGAGACACTGAGACACAGAGACACTGGGGCACTGGGACACTGAGACACTGAGACACAGAGACACACAGACACTGAGACACTGAGGCACTGGGACACTGAGACACAGAGACACTGAGACACTGAGACACTGAGACACAGAGACACTGGGGCACTGGGACACTGAGACACTGAGACACAGAGACACTGAGACACTGAGACACTGAGACACAGAGACACTGAGGCACTGGGGCACTGGGACACTGAGACACTGAGACACAGAGGCACAGAGACACAGAGACACTGAGGCACTGAGACACAGAGACACTGAGACACTGAGACACTGAGACACTGAGACACAGAGACACTGAGACACTGAGGCACTGAGACACAGAGACACAGAGACACTGGGGCACTGGGACACTGAGACACTGAGACACAGAGACACTGAGACACTGAGACACTGAGACACAGAGACACTGAGGCACTGGGGCACTGGGACACTGAGACACTGAGACACAGAGGCACAGAGACACAGAGACACAGAGACACTGAGACACTGAGACACTGAGACACTGAGACACAGAGACACTGAGACACTGAGACACAGAGACACTGAGACACTGAGGCACTGAGACACAGAGACACTGAGACACAGAGACACTGAGGCACTGGGGCACTGGGACACTGAGACACTGAGACACAGAGGCACAGAGACACAGAGACACTGAGGCACTGAGACACAGAGACACTGAGACACTGAGACACTGAGACACTGAGACACAGAGACACTGAGACACTGAGGCACTGAGACACAGAGACACAGAGACACTGGGGCACTGGGACACTGAGACACTGAGACACAGAGACACTGAGACACTGAGACACTGAGACACAGAGACACTGAGGCACTGGGGCACTGGGACACTGAGACACTGAGACACAGAGGCACAGAGACACAGAGACACTGAGGCACTGAGACACAGAGACACTGAGACACTGAGACACTGAGACACTGAGACACAGAGACACTGAGACACTGAGGCACTGAGACACAGAGACACTGAGACACAGAGACACTGAGGCACTGGGGCACTGAGACACTGAGACACAGAGACACTGAGACACTGAGACACTGAGACACTGAGACACAGTGACACAGAGACACTGGGACACTGGGACACTGAGACACTGAGGCACAGAGACACTGAGGCACTGAGACACAGAGACACTGAGACACTGAGACACAGAGACACTGAGGCACTGGGGCACTGGGGCACTGGGACACTGAGACACCGAGACACAGAGACACTGAGACACTGAGACACAGAGACACTGAGACACTGAGACACTGAGACACAGAGACACTGAGACACTGAGACACTGAGACACAGACACACTGAGACACTGAGACACTGAGACACAGAGACACTGAGACACTGGGGCACTGAGACACTGAGACACAGAGACACTGAGACACTGAGACACTGAGACACTGAGACACAGTGACACAGAGACACTGGGACACTGGGACACTGAGACACTGAGGCACAGAGACACTGAGGCACTGAGACACAGAGACACTGAGACACTGAGACACAGAGACACTGAGGCACTGGGGCACTGGGGCACTGGGACACTGAGACACCGAGACACAGAGACACTGAGACACTGAGACACAGAGACACTGAGACACTGAGACACTGAGACACAGAGACACTGAGACACTGAGACACAGACACACTGAGACACTGAGACACTGAGACACAGAGACACTGAGACACAGAGACACTGAGGCACTGGGGCACTGAGACACTGAGACACAGAGACACTGAGACACTGAGACACAGAGACACTGAGACACTGAGACACAGAGACACAGAGACACTGAGACACTGAGACACAGAGACACTGGGGCACTGGGACACTGAGACACTGAGACACAGAGACACTGAGACACTGAGGCACTGGGGCACTGGGACACTGAGACACAGAGACACAGAGACACTGAGACACTGAGACACAGAGACACTGGGGCACTGGGACACTGAGACACTGAGACACTGAGACACAGAGACACTGAGACACTGAGACACTGAGACACAGAGACACTGAGGCACTGGGGCACTGGGACACTGAGACACTGAGACACAGAGACACAGAGACACTGAGACACTGAGACACAGAGACACACAGACACTGAGACACTGAGGCACTGGGACACTGAGACACAGAGACACTGAGACACTGAGACACTGAGACACAGAGACACTGGGGCACTGGGGCACTGAGACACTGAGACACAGAGACACTGAGACACTGAGACACTGAGACACTGAGACACAGAGACACTGAGGCACTGGGGCACTGGGACACTGAGACACTGAGACACAGAGACACAGAGACACAGAGACACTGAGACACTGAGGCACTGAGACACAGAGACACTGAGACACTGAGACACTGAGACACTGAGACACAGAGACACTGAGACACTGAGGCACTGAGACACAGAGACACTGAGACACAGAGACACTGAGGCACTGGGGCACTGAGACACTGAGACACAGAGACACAGAGACACTGAGACACTGAGACACTGAGACACAGAGACACTGGGGCACTGGGACACTGAGACACTGAGACACTGAGACACAGAGACACTGAGACACTGAGACACTGAGACACAGAGACACTGAGGCACTGGGGCACTGGGACACTGAGACACTGAGACACAGAGACACAGAGACACTGAGACACTGAGACACAGAGACACACAGACACTGAGACACTGAGGCACTGGGACACTGAGACACAGAGACACTGAGACACTGAGACACTGAGACACTGAGACACAGAGACACTGGGGCACTGGGACACTGAGACACTGAGACACAGAGACACTGAGACACAGAGACACTGAGGCACTGAGACACAGAGACACTGAGACACTGAGACACTGAGACACTGAGACACAGAGACACTGAGACACTGAGGCACTGAGACACAGAGACACTGAGACACTGAGACACTGAGACACTGAGACACAGAGACACTGGGGCACTGGGACACTGAGACACTGAGACACAGAGACACTGAGACACTGAGACACTGAGACACTGAGACACAGAGACACTGGGGCACTGGGACACTGAGACACTGAGACACAGAGACACTGGGGCACTGGGACACTGAGACACTGAGACACTGAGACACAGAGACACTGAGACACTGAGGCACTGAGACACAGAGACACTGAGACACTGAGACACTGAGACACTGAGACACAGAGACACTGGGGCACTGGGACACTGAGACACTGAGACACAGAGACACTGAGACACTGAGACACTGAGACACAGAGACACTGAGGCACTGGGGCACTGGGACACTGAGACACTGAGACACAGAGACACAGAGACACAGAGACACTGAGGCACTGAGACACAGAGACACTGAGACACTGAGACACTGAGACACTGAGACACAGAGACACTGAGACACTGAGGCACTGAGACACAGAGACACTGAGACACAGAGACACTGAGGCACTGGGGCACTGAGACACTGAGACACTGAGGCACTGGGGCACTGGGACACTGAGACACTGAGACACAGAGACACAGAGACACAGAGACACTGAGGCACTGAGACACAGAGACACTGAGACACTGAGACACTGAGACACTGAGACACAGAGACACTGAGACACTGAGACACTGAGGCACTGAGACACAGAGACACTGAGACACAGAGACACTGAGGCACTGGGGCACTGAGACACTGAGACACAGAGACACTGAGACACTGAGACACTGAGACACAGTGACACAGAGACACTGGGACACTGGGACACTGAGACACTGAGGCACAGAGACACTGAGGCACTGAGACACAGAGACACTGAGACACTGAGACACAGAGACACTGAGGCACTGGGGCACTGGGGCACTGGGACACTGAGACACCGAGACACAGAGACACTGAGACACTGAGACACAGAGACACTGAGACACTGAGACACTGAGACACAGAGACACTGAGACACTGAGACACTGAGACACAGAGACACTGAGACACTGAGACACTGAGACACAGAGACACTGAGACACAGAGACACTGAGACACAGAGACACTGAGACACAGAGACACTTAGGCACTGGGGCACTGGGACACTGAGACACTGAGACACTGAGACACAGAGACACTGAGACACTGAGACACAGAGACACAGAGACACTGGGGCACTGGGACACTGAGACACTGAGACACTGAGACACTGAGACACTGAGACACAGAGACACAGAGACACTGAGACACTGAGACACAGAGACACAGAGACACTGGGGCACTGGGACACTGAGACACAGAGACACTGAGACACAGAGACACTGAGGCACTGGGGCACTGGGGCACTGGGACATTGAGACACTGAGACACAGAGACACTGAGACACTGAGACACTGAGACACAGAGACACTGAGACACTGAGACACAGAGACACTGAGGCACTTGGACACTGAGACACTGAGACACTGAGACACTGAGACACTGAGACACTGGGACACTGAGACACTGATACACTGAGACACAGAGACACTGAGGCACTGGGGCACTGGGACACTGAGACACAGAGACACTGAGACATTGAGACACAGAGACACTGGGGCACTGGGGCACTGGGACATTGAGACACAGAGACACTGGGACACTGAGACACAGAGACACAGAGACACAGAGACACAGAGACACTGAGACACTGAGACACAGAGACACAGAGACACAGGGACACTGAGACACTGAGACACTGAGACACTGGGACACTGAGACACTGAGACACAGAGACACTGAGGCACTGAGACACAGAGACACTGAGACACTGAGACACAGAGACACAGAGACACTGAGGCACTGGGGCACTGGGGCACTGGGACACTGAGACACCGAGACACAGAGACACTGAGACACTGAGACACAGAGACACAGAGACACAGAGACACAGAGACACAGAGACACTGAGACACTGAGACACAGAGACACAGAGACACAGGGACACTGAGACACTGAGACACTGAGACACTGGGACACTGAGACACTGAGACACAGAGACACTGAGGCACTGAGACACAGAGACACTGAGACACTGAGACACAGAGACACAGAGACACTGAGGCACTGGGGCACTGGGGCACTGGGACACTGAGACACCGAGACACAGAGACACTGAGACACTGAGACACAGAGACACTGAGACACTGAGACACTGAGACACAGAGACACTGAGACACTGAGACACAGAGACACAGAGACACAGAGACACTGAGACACTGAGACACAGAGACACAGAGACACAGGGACACTGAGACACTGAGACACTGAGACACTGGGACACTGAGACACTGAGACACAGAGACACTGAGGCACTGAGACACAGAGACACTGAGACACTGAGACACAGAGACACAGAGACACTGAGGCACTGGGGCACTGGGGCACTGGGACACTGAGACACCGAGACACAGAGACACTGAGACACAGAGACACTGAGACACTGAGACACTGAGACACAGAGACACTGAGACACTGAGACACTGAGACACAGACACACTGAGACACTGAGACACTGAGACACAGAGACACTGAGACACAGAGACACTGAGGCACTGGGGCACTGAGACACTGAGACACAGAGACACTGAGACACTGAGACACAGAGACACTGAGACACTGAGACACAGAGACACTGAGACACTGAGACACTGAGACACAGAGACACTGGGGCACTGGGACACTGAGACACTGAGACACAGAGACACTGAGACACTGAGGCACTGGGGCACTGGGACACTGAGACACAGAGACACAGAGACACTGAGACACTGAGACACTGAGACACAGAGACACTGGGGCACTGGGACACTGAGACACTGAGACACTGAGACACAGAGACACTGAGACACTGAGACACTGAGACACAGAGACACTGAGGCACTGGGGCACTGGGACACTGAGACACTGAGACACAGAGACACAGAGACACTGAGACACTGAGACACAGAGACACACAGACACTGAGACACTGAGGCACTGGGACACTGAGACACAGAGACACTGAGACACTGAGACACTGAGACACAGAGACACTGGGGCACTGGGACACTGAGACACTGAGACACAGAGACACTGAGACACTGAGACACTGAGACACAGAGACACTGAGGCACTGGGGCACTGGGACACTGAGACACTGAGACACAGAGACACAGAGACACAGAGACACTGAGGCACTGAGACACAGAGACACTGAGACACTGAGACACTGAGACACTGAGACACAGAGACACTGAGACACTGAGGCACTGAGACACAGAGACACTGAGACACAGAGACACTGAGGCACTGGGGCACTGAGACACTGAGACACAGAGACACAGAGACACAGAGACACTGAGACACTGAGACACTGAGACACAGAGACACTGGGGCACTGGGACACTGAGACACTGAGACACTGAGACACTGAGGCACTGAGACACAGAGACACTGAGACACTGAGACACTGAGACACTGAGACACAGAGACACTGAGACACTGAGGCACTGAGACACAGAGACACTGAGACACAGAGACACTGAGGCACTGGGGCACTGAGACACTGAGACACAGAGACACAGAGACACTGAGACACTGAGACACTGAGACACAGAGACACTGGGGCACTGGGACACTGAGACACTGAGACACTGAGACACAGAGACACTGAGACACTGAGACACTGAGACACAGAGACACTGAGGCACTGGGGCACTGGGACACTGAGACACTGAGACACTGAGACACAGAGACACTGAGACACTGAGACACTGAGACACAGAGACACTGAGGCACTGGGGCACTGGGACACTGAGACACTGAGACACAGAGACACAGAGACACTGAGACACTGAGACACAGAGACACACAGACACTGAGACACTGAGGCACTGGGACACTGAGACACAGAGACACTGAGACACTGAGACACTGAGACACAGAGACACTGGGGCACTGGGACACTGAGACACTGAGACACAGAGACACAGAGACACTGAGACACTGAGACACTGAGACACTGAGGCACTGGGGCACTGGGACACTGAGACACTGAGACACTGAGACACAGAGACACAGAGACACAGAGACACTGAGGCACTGAGACACAGAGACACTGAGACACTGAGACACTGAGACACTGAGACACAGAGACACTGAGACACTGAGGCACTGAGACACAGAGACACTGAGACACAGAGACACTGAGGCACTGGGGCACTGAGACACTGAGACACAGAGACACTGAGACACTGAGACACTGAGACACTGAGACACAGAGACACTGAGGCACTGGGGCACTGGGACACTGAGACACTGAGACACAGAGACACAGAGACACAGAGACACTGAGGCACTGAGACACAGAGACACTGAGACACTGAGACACTGAGACACTGAGACACTGAGACACAGAGACACTGAGACACTGAGACACTGAGGCACTGAGACACAGAGACACTGAGACACAGAGACACTGAGGCACTGGGGCACTGAGACACTGAGACACAGAGACACTGAGACACTGAGACACTGAGACACAGTGACACAGAGACACTGGGACACTGGGACACTGAGACACTGAGGCACAGAGACACTGAGGCACTGAGACACAGAGACACTGAGACACTGAGACACAGAGACACTGAGGCACTGGGGCACTGGGGCACTGGGACACTGAGACACCGAGACACAGAGACACTGAGACACTGAGACACAGAGACACTGAGACACTGAGACACTGAGACACAGAGACACTGAGACACTGAGACACTGAGACACAGAGACACTGAGACACTGAGACACTGAGACACAGAGACACTGAGACACAGAGACACTGAGACACAGAGACACTGAGACACAGAGACACTTAGGCACTGGGGCACTGGGACACTGAGACACTGAGACACTGAGACACAGAGACACTGAGACACTGAGACACAGAGACACAGAGACACTGAGACACTGAGACACAGAGACACAGAGACACTGGGGCACTGGGACACTGAGACACTGAGACACAGAAACACTGAGACACAGAGACACTGAGACACAGAGACACTGAGGCACTGGGGCACTGGGGCACTGGGACATTGAGACACTGAGACACAGAGACACTGAGACACTGAGACACTGAGACACAGAGACACTGAGACACTGAGACACAGAGACACTGAGGCACTTGGACACTGAGACACTGAGACACTGAGACACTGAGACACTGAGACACTGGGACACTGAGACACTGATACACTGAGACACAGAGACACTGAGGCACTGGGGCACTGGGACACTGAGACACAGAGACACTGAGACATTGAGACACAGAGACACTGGGGCACTGGGGCACTGGGACATTGAGACACAGAGACACTGGGACACTGAGACACAGAGACACAGAGACACAGAGACACTGAGACACTGAGACACAGAGACACAGAGACACAGGGACACTGAGACACTGAGACACTGAGACACTGGGACACTGAGACACTGAGACACAGAGACACTGAGGCACTGGGGCACTGGGACACTGAGACACTGAGACACTGAGACACTGGGACACAGAGACACTGGGACACTGAGACACAGCGACACAGAGACACAGAGACACTGAGACACTGAGACACTGGGACACTGAGACACTGAGACACTGAGACACTGAGACACAGAGACACTGAGGCACTGGGGCACTGGGGCACAGAGACACAGAGACACAGAGACACTGAGACACTGAGACACAGAGACACAGAGACACAGGGACACTGAGACACTGAGACACTGAGACACTGGGACACTGAGACACTGAGACACAGAGACACTGAGGCACTGGGGCACTGGGACACTGAGACACTGAGACACTGAGACACTGGGACACAGAGACACTGGGACACTGAGACACAGCGACACAGAGACACAGAGACACTGAGACACTGAGACACTGGGACACTGAGACACTGAGACACTGAGACACTGAGACACAGAGACACTGAGGCACTGGGGCACTGGGGCACTGGGACACTGAGACACTGAGACACTGAGACACAGAGACACAGAGACACAGATACACTGAGACACTGGGACACTGAGACACTGAGACACTGGGACACTGAGACACTGAGACACAGAGACACTGAGACACTGAGACACTGAGACACTGAGACACTGGGACACTGAGACACTGAGACACTGAGACACTGAGACACTGGGACACTGAGACACTGAGACACTGAGACACAGAGACACTGAGGCACTGGGGCACTGGGGCACTGGGACACTGAGACACTGAGACACAGAGACACTGAGACACAGAGACACTGAGACACTGGGACACTGAGACACTGAGACACTGAGACACTGAGACACTGAGACACTGAGACACAGAGACACAGAGACACTGGGACACTGAGACACTGAGACACTGAGACACTGAGACACTGAGACAATGAGACACAGAGACACTGGGACACTGAGACACTGAGACACTGAGACACAGAGACACTGAGGCACTGGGGCACTGGGGCACTGGGACACTGAGACACTGAGACATAGAGACACAGAGACACTGAGACACAGAGACACTGAGACACAGTGACACAGTGACACAGAGACACAGAGACACTGGGACACTGGGACACTGAGACACAGTGACACTGGGACACTGAGACACTGAGACACTGGGACACTGAGACACAGTGACACTGAGACACTGGGACACAGAGACACAGGGACACTGAGACACTGGGACACAGAGACACTGAGACACTGAGACACTGAGACACTGAGACACAGTGACACAGAGACACAGAGACACTGGGACACTGGGACACTGAGACACTGAGACACAGAGACACAGAGACACTGGGACACTGGGACACTGAGACACTGAGACACTGAGACACTGGGACACAGAGACACTGGGACACTGAGACACTGACACACTGAGACACTGGGACATTGAGACACTGAGACACTGAGACACTGAGACACTGGGACACAGAGACACTGGGACACTGGGACACAGAGACACTGGGACACTGGGACACTGAGACACTGGGACACAGAGACACTGGGACACTGAGACACAGAGACAATGAGACACTGGGACACTGAGACACTGAGACACAGAGACACTGAGACACTGAGACACTGAGACACTGATACACAGTGACACAGAGACACTGGGACACTGGGACACTGAGACACTGAGACACTGAGACACTGGGACACAGAGCCACTGGGACACTGAGACACTGAGACACTGAGACACAGTGACACAGAGACACAGAGACACTGGGACACTGGGACACTGAGACACTGAGGCACTGGGGCACTGGGACACTGAGGCACTGGATCACTGAGACACTGAGACACTGGGACACTGGGACACTGTGACACTGAGACACTGAGACACTGGGACACTGAGACACTGAGACACTGAGACACTGAGCCACTGAGACACAGAGACACAGAGACACTGGGACACAGTGACACAGAGACACAGAGACACAGAGACACAGAGACACTGGGACACTGAGACACTGAGACACTGAGACACAGAGACACTGGGACACTGAGACACTGAGACACTGAGACACAGAGACACTGAGGCACTGGGGCACTGGGACACTGAGACACTGAGACACTGGGACACTGGGGCACTGGGACACTGAGACACGGAGACACAGAGACACTGAGACACAGAGACACTGAGACACTGAGACACTGGGACACTGAGACACTGAGACACAGAGACACTGAGGCACTGGGGCACTGGGACACTGAGACACGGAGACACAGAGACACTGAGACACAGAGACACTGAGACACTGAGACACTGAGACACTGGGACACTGAGACACTGAGACACTGAGACACTGAGACACAGAGACACAGAGACACTGAGACACTGATACACTGGGACACTGGGACACTGGGACACTGAGACACTGAGACACAGAGACACTGAGACACTGAGACACTGAGACACTGAGACACAGAGACACTGAGACACTGAGACACTGAGACACTGATACACTGGGACACTGGGACACTGAGACACTGAGACACAGAGACACAAGACACAGAGACACTGAGGCACTGAGGCACTGGGGCACTGGGACACTGAGACACTGAGACACAGAGACACTGGGGCACTGGGACACTGAGACACAGAGACACAGAGACACAGAGACACAGAGACACTGAGAAACTGAGACACAGAGACACTGAGGCACTGGGGCACTGGGACACTGAGACACTGAGACACTGAGACACTGAGACACAGAGACACAGAGACACTGAGACACTGAGACACTGAGACACAGAGACACAGAGACACTGAGACACTGAGACACTGGGACACTGAGACACTGAGACACTGAGACACCGAGACACCGAGACACAGAGACACAGAGACACTGAGACACTGAGACACTGGGACACTGAGACACTGAGACACAGAGACACAGAGACACTGAGACACTGAGACACTGAGACACTGATACACTGGGACACTGGGACACTGAGACACTGAGACACAGAGACACAAGACACAGAGACACTGAGGCACTGAGGCACTGGGGCACTGGGACACTGAGACACTGAGACACAGAGACACTGGGGCACTGGGACACTGAGACACAGAGACACAGAGACACAGAGACACAGAGACACTGAGAAACTGAGACACAGAGACACTGAGGCACTGGGGCACTGGGACACTGAGACACTGAGACACTGAGACACTGAGACACAGAGACACAGAGGCACTGAGACACTGAGACACTGAGACACAGAGACACTGAGACACTGAGACACTGGGACACTGAGACACTGAGACACTGAGACACCGAGACACAGAGACACAGAGACACTGAGACACTGAGACACTGGGACACTGAGACACTGAGACACAGAGACACAGAGAGACAGAGACACTGAGACACAGAGACACAGAGGCACTGGGGCACTGGGACACTGAGGCACTGGGGCACTGGGACACAGAGACACAGAGACACAGAGACACTGAGACACTGATACACTGGGACCCTGAGACACTGAGACACTGGGACACTGAGACACTGAGACACAGAGACACTGAGACACTGAGACACAGAGACACTGAGACACTGATACACTGGGACACTGGGACACTGGGACACTGAGGCACTGGGGCACTGGGG
>NW_027251193.1:20000-35000 GCF_044704955.1 Pristiophorus japonicus | reverse complement strand
CAGTACTGTCCCTCCGACAGTGCGGCACTCCCTCAGTACTGTCCCTCCGACAGTGCGGCACTCCCTCAGTACTGTCCCTCCGACAGTGCGGCACTCCCTCAGTACTGTCCCTCCGACAGTGCGGCACTCCCTCAGTACTGCCCCTCCGACAGTGCGGCACTCCCTCAGTACTGTCCCTCCGACAGTGCGGCACTCCCTCAGTACTGTCCCTCCGACAGTGCGGCTCTCCCTCAGTACTGTCCCTCCGACAGTACGGCACTCCCTCAGTACTGTCCCTCCGACAGTGCGGCACTCCCTCAGTACTGTCCCTCCGACAGTGCGGCACTCCCTCAGTACTGTCCCTCCGACAGTGCGGCACTCCCTCAGTACTGTCCCTCCGACAGTGCGGCACTCCCTCAGTACTGTCCCTCCGACAGTGCGGCACTCCCTCAGTACTGTCCCTCCGACAGTGCGGCACTCCCTCAGTACTGCCCCTCCGACAGTGCGGCACTCCCTCAGTACTGTCCCTCCGACAGTGCGGCACTCCCTCAGTACTGACCCTCCGACAGTGAGTGTGTGTGAGTGTGTGTGTGAGTGAGTGTGCGTGTGTGTGAGTGTGTGAGACACAGGGACACTGGGACACTGAGACACTGAGACACAGAGACACTGGGACACTGAGACACTGAGACACTGGGACACTGAGACACTGGTGCACTGGGACACTGAGACACTGAGACACAGAGACACTGGGACACTGGGACACTGAGACACTGAGACACTGAGACACAGAGACACTGGGACACTGGGACACTGAGACACTGAGACACTGGGACACTGAGACACTGGGACACTGGGACACTGAGACACAGAGACACTGGGACACTGAGACACTGAGACACAGAGACACTGGGACACTGAGACACTGAGACACTGAGACATGAGACACAGAGACACTGAGACACTGAGACACTGAGACACAGAGACACTGGGACACTGAGACACTGAGACACAGAGGCACTGGGGCACTGGGGCACTGGGACACTGAGACACTGAGACACTGAGACACAGAGACACTGGGACACTGAGACACTGAGACACTGAGACACAGAGACACAGAGACACTGAGACACTGAGACACTGAGACACAGAGACACAGAGACACTGGGGCACTGGGACACTGAGACACTGAGACACTGAGACACAGAGACACAGAGACACTGGGGCACTGGGACACTGAGACACTGAGACACTGAGACACTGAGACACAGAGACACAGAGACACTGGGACACTGAGACACTGAGACACTGGGACACTGAGACACTGGTGCACTGGGACACTGAGACACTGAGACACAGAGACACTGGGACACTGGGACACTGAGACACTGAGACACTGAGACACAGAGACACTGGGACACTGGGACACTGAGACACTGAGACACTGGGACACTGAGACACTGGGACACTGGGACACTGAGACACAGAGACACTGGGACACTGAGACACTGAGACACAGAGACACTGGGACACTGAGACACTGAGACACTGAGACATGAGACACAGAGACACTGAGACACTGAGACACTGAGACACAGAGACACTGGGACACTGAGACACTGAGACACAGAGGCACTGGGGCACTGGGGCACTGGGACACTGAGACACTGAGACACTGAGACACAGAGACACTGGGACACTGAGACACTGAGACACTGAGACACAGAGACACAGAGACACTGAGACACTGAGACACTGAGACACAGAGACACAGAGACACTGGGGCACTGGGACACTGAGACACTGAGACACTGAGACACAGAGACACAGAGACACTGGGGCACTGGGACACTGAGACACTGAGACACTGAGACACTGAGACACAGAGACACAGAGACACTGAGACACTGAGACACTGAGACACAGAGACACTGAGGCACTGGGGCACTGGGACACTGAGACACTGAGACACAGAGACACTGAGACACAGAGACACTGAGACACTGAGACACAGAGACACTGAGACACTGAGACACTGAGACACAGAGACACAGAGACACTGAGACACTGAGACACAGAGACACTGGGACACTGAGACACTGAGACACTGAGACACAGAGACACTGAGGCACTGGGGCACTGGGACACTGAGACACTGAGACACAGAGACACAGAGACACTGAGACACAGAGACACTGGGACACTGAGACACTGAGACACTGAGACACAGAGACACTGAGGCACTGGGGCACTGGGACACTGAGACACTGAGACACTGAGACAAGAGACACTGAGACACTGAGACACTGAGACACTGAGACACAGAGACACTGAGACACTGAGACACTGAGACACAGAGACACTGAGACACTGAGACACTGAGACACTGAGACACAGAGACACTGAGACACAGAGACACTGAGACACTGAGACACAGAGACACTGAGACACTGAGACACTGAGACACAGAGACACAGAGACACAGAGACACTGAGACACTGAGACACAGAGACACAGAGACACTGAGACACTGAGACACAGAGACACTGAGACACTGAGACACAGAGACACTGAGACACTGAGACACAGAGACACTGAGACACTGAGACACTGAGACACAGAGACACTGAGACACTGAGACACTGAGACACAGAGACACAGAGACACAGAGACACTGAGACACTGAGACACAGAGACACTGAGACACTGAGACACTGAGACACAGAGACACAGAGACACTGAGACACTGAGACACTGAGACACAGAGACACTGAGACACAGAGAAACTGAGGCACTGGGGCACTGAGACACAGAGACACTGAGACACTGAGACACAGAGACACTGAGACACTGAGACACAGAGACACTGGGGCACTGGGACACTGAGACACTGAGACACTGAGACACAGAGACACTGAGACACTGAGACACTGGGACACTGAGGCACTGAGACACTGGGGCACTGGGACACTGAGACACTGAGACACAGAGACACTGAGGCACTGAGACACAGAGACACTGAGACACTGAGACACTGAGGCACTGGGACACTGGGACACTGGGACACTGGGGCACTGGGACACTGAGACACAGAGAAACTGAGACACTGTGACACTGAGACACTGAGACACAGAGACACTGGGACACTGAGACACTGAGACACAGAGACACTGAGGCACTGAGGCACTGGGACACTGGGACACTGAGACACTGAGACAAAGAGACACTGAGACACTGAGACACTGAGACACAGAGACACTGAGGCACTGAGACACAGAGACACTGAGACACTGAGACACTGAGACACAGAGACACTGAGACACTGAGACACTGGGACACTGGGGCACTGGGACACTGAGACACTGAGACACAGAGACACTGAGGCACTGAGACACAGAGACACTGAGACACTGAGACACTGAGGCACTGGGACACTGGGACACTGGGACACTGGGGCACTGGGACACTGAGACACAGAGAAACTGAGACACTGTGACACTGAGACACTGAGACACAGAGACACAGAGACACTGGAACACTGGGACACTGAGACACTGAGACACTGAGACACTGCGACACAGAGACACTGGGACACTGAGACACTGAGACACTGAGACACAGTGACACAGAGACACTGGGACACTGGGACACTGAGACACTGAGGCACTGAGACACTGAGACACAGAGACACTGAGGCACTGGGGCACTGGGACACTGAGACACCGAGACACAGAGACACTGAGACACTGAGACACAGAGACACTGAGACACTGAGACACTGAGACACAGAGACACTGAGGCACTGGGGCACTGGGACACTGAGACACAGAGACACAGAGACACAGAGACACTGAGACACTGAGACACAGAGACACTGAGATACTGAGACACAGAGACACTGAGACACTGAGACACAGAGACACAGAGACACTGAGACACTGAGACACAGAGACACTGAGACACTGAGACACAGAGACACAGAGACACTGAGGCACTGGGGCACTGAGACACTGAGACACTGAGACACTGAGACACAGAGACACTGAGACACTGAGACACAGAGACACTGAGACACTGAGACACTGAGACACAGAGACACAGAGACACTGAGGCACTGGGACACTGGGACACTGAGACACTGAGACACAGAGACACTGAGACACTGAGACACAGAGACACTGAGACACTGAGACACTGAGACACAGAGACACAGAGACACTGAGGCACTGGGGCACTGAGACACTGAGACACTGAGACACAGAGACACAGAGACACTGAGACACTGAGACACTGATACACAGTGACACAGAGACACTTTAACACTGGGACACTGAGACACTGAGACACTGAGACACTGAGACACAGAGACACTGAGACACTGAGACACTGAGACACTGATACACAGTGACACAGAGACACTGGAACACTGGGACACTGAGACACTGAGACACTGCGACACAGAGACACTGGGACACTGAGACACTGAGACACTGAGACACAGTGACACAGAGACACAGAGACACTGGGACACTGGGACACTGAGACACTGAGACACTGAGACACAGAGACACTGAGGCACTGGGGCACTGGGACACTGGGACACTGAGACACTGAGACACAGAGACACTGAGACACTGAGGCACTGAGACACAGAGACACTGAGACACTGAGACACTGAGACACAGAGACACTGAGACACTGAGACACAGAGACACTGAGGCACTGAGACACAGAGACACTTAGACACTGAGACACAGGGGCACTGGGGCACTGGGGCACTGGGACACCGAGACACCGAGACACAGAGACACAGAGACGTCTCTGAGACACAGAGACACTGAGACACTGAGACACAGAGACACAGAGACACTGAGACACTGAGACACTGAGACACTGAGACACTGAGACACAGAGACACAGGGGCACTGGGGCACTGGGACACTGAGACACTGAGACACAGAGACACTGAGACACTGAGACACTGAGACACAGTGACACAGTGACACAGAGACACTGGGACACTGGGACACTGAGACACAGAGACACTGAGGCACTGGGGCACTGGGACACTGGGACACTGAGACACTGAGACACAGAGACACTGAGACACTGAGGCACTGAGACACAGAGACACAGAGACACTGAGACACTGAGACACTGAGACACAGAGACACTGAGACACAGAGACACTGAGGCACTGAGACACAGAGACACTGAGACACTGAGACACTGAGACACAGAGACACTGAGGCACTGGGGCACTGGGACACTGGGACACTGGGACACTGAGACACAGAGACACTGAGACACTGAGGCACAGAGACACAGAGACACTGATACACTGAGACACTGAGACACAGAGACACTGAGACACAGAGACACTGAGGCACTGGGGCACTGAGACACTGAGACACAGAGACACTGTGAAACTGAGACACTGAGACACAGAGACACTGAGACAATGAGACACTGAGACACAGAGACACTGAGGCACTGAGACACAGAGACACAGAGACACTGAGACACTGAGACACTGAGACACAGAGACACTGAGACACTGAGACACTGAGACACTGAGACACAGAGACACTGAGGCACTGAGACACAGAGACACTGAGACACTGAGACACAGAGGCACTGGGGCACTGGGGCACTGGGACACCGAGACACCGAGACACAGAGACACAGAGACACAGAGACACTGAGACACTGAGACACTGAGACACTGAGACACTGAGACACAGAGGCACTGGGGCACTGGGGCACTGGGACACCGAGACACCGAGACACAGAGACACAGAGACACAGAGACACTGAGACACTGAGACACTGAGACACAGAGACACTGAGACACAGAGACACTGAGACACTGAGACACTGAGACACTGAGACACTGAGGCACTGAGACAGAGACACTGAGACACTGAGACACTGAGACACAGAGACACTGAGGCACTGGGGCACTGGGACACAGAGACACTGAGACACTGAGACACTGAGACACTGAGACACAGAGACACTGAGACACTGAGGCACTGAGACACAGAGACACTGAGACACTGAGACACTGAGACACAGAGACACTGAGGCACTGAGACACAGAGACACTGAGACACTGAGACACAGAGGCACTGGGGCACTGGGGCACTGGGACACCGAGACACCGAGACACAGAGACACAGAGACACTGAGACACAGAGACACTGAGACACTGAGACACTGAGACACAGAGACACTGAGACACAGAGACACTGAGACACTGAGACACTGAGACACTGAGACACAGAGACACTGAGGCACTGAGACACAGAGACACTGAGACACTGAGACACTGAGACACAGAGACACTGAGGCACTGGGGCACTGGGACACTGGGACACTGAGACACTGAGACACAGAGACACTGAGACACTGAGGCACAGAGACACTGAGACACAGAGACACAGAGACACTGAGGCACTGGGGCACTGAGACACTGAGACACAGAGACACTGGGGCACTGGGGCACTGGGACACTGAGACACAGAGACACAGAGACACAGAGACACTGAGACACTGAGACACTGAGACACAGAGACACAGAGACACTGAGACACTGAGACACTGAGACACAGTGACACAGTGACACAGTGACACAGAGACACTGGGACACTGGGGCACTGGGACACTGGGACACTGAGACACTGAGACACAGAGACACTGAGACACTGAGACACAGAGACACTGAGACACAGAGACACAGAAACACTGAGGCACTGGGGCACTGAGACACTGAGACACTGAGACACTGAGACACTGAGACACAGAGACACTGAGACACTGAGACACTGATACACAGTGACACAGAGACACTTTAACACTGGGACACTGAGACACTGAGACACTGAGACACTGAGACACTGAGACACAGAGACACTGAGACACTGAGACACTGAGACACTGATACACAGTGACACAGAGACACTGGAACACTGGGACACTGAGACACTGAGACACTGCGACACAGAGACACTGGGACACTGAGACACTGAGACACTGAGACACAGTGACACAGAGACACAGAGACACTGGGACACTGGGACACTGAGACACAGTGACACAGAGACACTGAGACACTGAGACACTGAGACACAGAGACACTGAGGCACTGGGACACAGAGACACTGAGACACTGAGACACTGAGACACTGAGACACTGAGGCACTGGGGCACTGGGACACTGGGACACTGAGACACTGAGACACAGAGACACTGAGGCACTGAGACACAGAGACACAGAGACACTGAGACACTGAGACACTGAGACACAGAGACACAGAGACACTGAGACACTGAGACACTGAGACACAGAGACACTGAGACACTGAGACACTGAGACACTGGGACACTGAGACCGTGAGACACTGAGACACTGAGACACAGAGACACTGGGGCACTGAGACACTGAGACACTGAGACACAGACACACTGAGACACAGAGACACTGAGGCACTGGGACACTGAGACACTGAGACACTGGGGCACTGGGACACTGAGACACAGAGACACTGAGACACTGAGACACAGAGACACTGAGACACTGAGACACTGAGGCGCTGGGGCACTGGGGCACTGGGACACTGAGACACAGAGACACTGAGACACTGAGACACTGAGACACTGAGACACAGAGACACTGAGACACTGAGACACAGAGACACTGAGGCACTGAGACACAGAGACACTGAGACACTGAGACACTGAGACACAGAGACACTGGGACACTGAGACATTGAGACACTGAGACACAGGGACACTGGGACACTGAGACACTGAGACACTGAGACACTGGGCCACTGAGACACTGAGACACTGAGACACTGGGGCACTGAGACACTGAGACACAGAGACACTGAGACACTGAGACACTGAGACACAGAGACACTGGGACACTGAGACCGTGAGACACTGAGACACTGAGACACAGAGACACTGGGGCACTGAGACACTGAGACACTGAGACACAGACACACTGAGACACAGAGACACTGAGGCACTGGGACACTGAGACACTGAGACACTGGGGCACTGGGACACTGAGACACAGAGACACTGAGACACAGAGACACTGAGGCACTGGGGCACTGGGACACTGAGACACTGAGACACTGAGACACAGAGACACTGAGGCACTGGGACACTGAGACACTGAGACACTGGGGCACTGGGACACTGAGACACAGAGACACTGAGACACTGAGACACAGAGACACTGAGACACTGAGACACTGAGGCGCTGGGGCACTGGGGCACTGGGACACTGAGACACAGAGACACTGAGACACTGAGACACTGAGACACTGAGACACTGAGACACTGAGACACAGAGACACTGAGGCACTGAGACACAGAGACACTGAGACACTGAGACACTGAGACACAGAGACACTGGGACACTGAGACATTGAGACACTGAGACACAGGGACACTGGGACACTGAGACACTGAGACACTGAGACACTGGGCCACTGAGACACTGAGACACTGAGACACTGGGGCACTGAGACACTGAGACACAGAGACACTGAGACACTGAGACACTGAGACACAGAGACACTGGGACACTGAGACCGTGAGACACTGAGACACTGAGACACAGAGACACTGGGGCACTGAGACACTGAGACACTGAGACACAGACACACTGAGACACAGAGACACTGAGGCACTGGGACACTGAGACACTGAGACACTGGGGCACTGGGACACTGAGACACGGAGACACAGAGACACTGAGACACAGAGACACTGAGACACAGAGGCACTGAGGCACTGGGGCACTGGGGCACTGGGGCACTGGGACACTGAGACACTGAGACACAGAGACACTGAGACACAGAGACACTGAGACACAGAGACACAGAGACACTGAGACACTGAGACACTGAGACACTGGGGCACTGGGACACTGAGACACTGAGACACAGAGACACTGAGACACTGAGACACAGAGGCACTGGGGCACTGGGACACTGGGACACTGCGACACAGAGACACTGAGACACTGAGACACTGAGACACTGAGACACTGGGGCACTGGGGCACTGGGACACCGAGACACCGAGACACAGAGACACAGAGACACTGAGACACAGAGACACTGAGACACTGAGACACTGAGACACAGAGACACTGAGACACTGAGACACTGAGACACTGAGACACAGAGACACAGGGGCACTGGGGCACTGGGACACTGAGACACAGAGACACAGAGACACTGAGACACTGAGACACTGAGACACAGAGACACTGAGACACTGAGACACTGAGACACAGAGACACTGAGACACTGAGACACTGAGACACAGTGACACAGTGACACAGAGACACTGGGACACTGGGACACTGAGACACAGAGACACTGAGGCACTGGGGCACTGGGACACTGGGACACTGAGACACTGAGACACAGAGACACTGAGACACTGAGGCACTGAGACACAGAGACACAGAGACACTGAGACACTGAGACACAGAGACACTGAGGCACTGGGGCACTGGGACACTGGGACACTGAGACACTGAGACACAGAGACACTGAGACACTGAGGCACTGAGACACAGAGACACTGAGACACTGAGACACTGAGACACAGAGACACTGAGACACAGAGACACTGAGGCACTGGGGCACTGAGACACTGAGACACAGAGACACTGTGAAACTGAGACACTGAGACACAGAGACACTGAGACAATGAGGCACTGAGACACAGAGACACTGAGGCACTGAGACACAGAGACACTGAGCCACTGAGGCACTGGGGCACTGGGACACTGAGACACTGAGACACTGAGACACAGAGACACTGAGACACTGAGACACAGAGACACAGAGACACAGAGACACTGAGACACTGAGACACAGAGACACTGAGGCACTGGGGCACTGGGACACTGAGACACTGAGACACAGAGACACTGAGACACTGAGACACTGAGACACAGAGACACAGAGACACTGAGGCACTGGGGCACTGGGACACTGAGACACTGAGACACAGAGACACAGAGACACTGAGACACAGAGACACTGAGACACAGAGACACAGAGACACAGAGACACTGAGACACAGAGACACAGAGACACTGAGACACTGAGAAACTGAGACACAGAGACACAGAGACACTGAGGCACTGGGGCACTGGGACACTGAGACACTGAGACACAGAGACACAGAGACACAGAGACACTGAGACACTGAGACACTGAGACACTGGGACACTGAGACACTGGGGCACTGGGACACTGAGACACTGAGACACAGAGACACTGAGACACAGAGACACTGGGACACTGAGACACTGAGACACTGAGACACAGAGACACAGAGACACTGAGACACTGAGACACAGAGACACTGAGGCACTGGGGCACTGGGACACTGAGACACTGAGAAACAGAGACACAGAGACACTGAGACACTGAGACACAGAGACACAGAGACACTGAGGCACTGGGGCACTGGGACACTGAGACACTGAGACACAGAGACACAGAGACACTGAGACACAGAGACACTGAGACACAGAGACACAGAGACACAGAGACACTGAGACACAGAGACACAGAGACACTGAGACACTGAGACACTGAGAAACTGAGACACAGAGACACAGAGACACTGAGGCACTGGGGCACTGGGACACTGAGACACTGAGACACAGAGACACAGAGACACTGAGACACTGAGACACAGAGACACTGAGACACTGAGACACAGAGACACTGAGACACTGAGACACTGGGACACTGAGACACTGAGACACTGAGACACAGAGACACTGGGACACTGATGCACTGAGACACAGAGACACTGAGGCACTGAGACACTGGGGCACTGGGACACTGAGACACTCAGACACAGAGACACTGAGGCACTGGGGCACTGGGACACTGAGACACAAAGACACTGAGACACTGAGACACTGAGACACTGAGACACAGAGACACTGGGACACTGAGACACAGAGACACTGAGACACTGAGACACTGAGACACAGAGACACTGAGGCACTGAGGCACTGGGGCACTGGGACACTGAGACACAGAGACACAGAGACACTGAGACACTGAGACACTGAGACACAGAGACACTGAGACACTGAGACACAGAGACACAGAGACACTGAGGCACTGAGGCACTGGGGCACTGGGACACTGAGATACCGAGACACTGAGACACAGAGACACTGAGGCACTGGGGCACTGGGACACTGAGACACTGAGACACTGAGACACTGAGACACAGAGACACTGAGACACTGAGACACTGAGACACTGAGACACAGAGACACTGAGACACAGAGACACAGAGACACTGAGACACTGAGACACTGAGACACTGTGACACTGAGACAGTGAGACACTGAGACACAGAGACACTGGGACACTGAGACACTGAGACACAGAGACACTGAGGCACTGGGGCACTGGGGCACTGGGACACTGAGACACTGAGACACAGAGACACTGAGATACTGAGACACTGAGACACAGAGACACAGAGACACTGAGACACTGAGACACTGTGACACTGAGACACTGAGACACTGAGACACAGAGACACTGGGACACTGAGACACAGAGACACTGAGGCACTGGGGCACTGGGGCACTGGGACACTGAGACACTGAGACACAGAGAAACTGAGACACTGAGACACTGAGACACAGAGACACTGAGACACTGAGACACTGAGACACAGAGACTCTGAGGCACTGGGGCACTGGGACACTGAGACACTGAGACACTGAGACACAGAGACACTGAGACACAGAGACACTGAGGCACTGAGACACAGAGGCACTGAGGCACTGGGGCACTGGGACACTGAGACACTGAGACACAGAGACACTGAGGCACTGAGACACAGAGACACTGAGGCACTGAGACACAGAGGCACTGAGGCACTGGGGCACTGGGACACTGAGACACTGAGACACTGAGACACTGAGACACAGAGACACTGAGGCACTGAGACACTGAGACACAGAGACACTGGGACACTGAGACACTGAGACACAGAGACACAGAGACACTGAGACACTGAGACACTGAGACACTGGGACACTGGGACACTGAGACACTGAGACACTGAGACACAGAGACACTGGGGCACTGGGGCACTGGGACACTGAGACACTGAGACACAGAGACACAGAGACACTGAGACACTGAGACACTGAGACACTGAGACACTGGGACACTGAGACACTGAGACACTGAGACACAGAGACACAGAGACACTGAGACACTGAGACACAGAGACACTGAGGCACTGGGGCACTGGGGCACTGGGACACTGAGACACTGAGACACAGAGACACTGGGACACTGAGACACTGAGACACTGAGACACAGAGACACTGAGGCACTGAGACACAGAGACACTGAGACACTGAGACACTGAGACACAGAGACACTGGGACACTGAGACACTGAGACACAGAGACACTGGGACACTGAGACACTGAGACACTGAGACACAGAGACACTGAGGCACTGGGGCACTGGGACACTGAGACACTGAGACACAGAGACACAGAGACACTGAGACACAGAGACACTGGTACACTGAGACACTGAGACACTGAGACACAGAGACACTGAGACACTGAGACACTGAGACACTGAGACACTGAGACACTGAGACACAGAGACACTGAGGCACTGGGGCACTGGGACACTGAGACACTGAGACACTGAGACACAGAGACACTGGGACACTGAGACACTGAGACACTGAGACACAGAGACACTGAGGCATGGGGCACTGGGACACTGAGACACTGAGACGCAGAGACACAGAGACACTGAGACACTGAGACACTGAGACACAGAGACACTGGGACACTGAGACACTGAGACACAGAGACACTGGGACACTGAGACACTGAGACACTGAGACACAGAGACACAGAGACACTGAGACACTGAGACACAGAGACACTGAGGCACTGGGGCACTGGGGCACTGGGACACTGAGACACTGAGACACAGAGACACTGGGACACTGAGACACTGAGACACTGAGACACAGAGACACTGAGGCACTGAGACACAGAGACACTGAGACACTGAGACACTGAGACACAGAGACACTGGGACACTGAGACACTGAGACACAGAGACACTGGGACACTGAGACACTGAGACACTGAGACACAGAGACACTGAGGCACTGGGGCACTGGGACACTGAGACACTGAGACACAGAGACACAGAGACACTGAGACACAGAGACACTGGTACACTGAGACACTGAGACACTGAGACACAGAGACACTGAGACACTGAGACACTGAGACACTGAGACACTGAGACACTGAGACACAGAGACACTGAGGCACTGGGGCACTGGGACACTGAGACACTGAGACACTGAGACACAGAGACACTGGGACACTGAGACACTGAGACACTGAGACACAGAGACACTGAGGCATGGGGCACTGGGACACTGAGACACTGAGACGCAGAGACACAGAGACACTGAGACACTGAGACACTGAGACACAGAGACACTGGGACACTGAGACACTGAGACACAGAGACACTGGGACAGTGAGACACTGAGACACTGAGACACAGAGACACTGAGGCACTGGGGCACTGGGACACTGAGACACTGAGACACAGAGACACAGAGACACTGAGACACTGAGACACTGAGACACTGAGACACAGAGACACTGGGACACTGAGACACTGAGACACTGAGACACAGAGACACTGAGACACTGAGACACTGAGACACTGAGACACTGAGACACAGAGACACTGAGGCACTGGGGCACAGAGACACTGGGACACTGGGACACTGAGACACTGAGACACAGAGACACAGAGACACAGAGACACTGAGACACTGAGACACAGAGACACAGAGACACTGAGACACTGAGACACAGAGACACTGAGACACTGAGACACTGGGACACTGAGACACTGAGACACTGAGACACAGAGACACTGGGGCACTGACGCACTGAGACACAGAGACACTGAGGCACTGAGACACTGGGGCACTGGGACACTGAGACACTGAGACACAGAGACACTGAGGCACTGGGGCACTGGGACACTGAGACACAAAGACACTGAGACACTGAGACACTGAGACACAGAGACACTGGGACACTGAGACACAGAGACACTGAGACACTGAGACACTGAGACACAGAGACACTGAGGCACTGAGGCACTGGGGCACTGGGACACTGAGACACTGAGACACTGAGACACAGAGACACAGAGACACTGAGACACTGAGACACTGAGACACAGAGACACTGGGACACTGAGACACTGAGACACAGAGACACTGAGGCACTGGGGCACTGGGACACTGAGACACAGAGACACTGAGACACTGAGACACTGAGACACTGAGACACAGAGACACTGGGACACTGAGACACTGAGACACAGAGACACTGGGACACTGAGACACTGAGACACAGAGACACAGAGACACTGGGACACTGAGACACAGAGACACTGAGACACTGAGACACTGAGACACAGAGACACTGAGGCACTGAGGCACTGGGGCACTGGGACACTGAGACACTGAGACACAGAGACACTGAGACACTGAGACACTGAGACACAGAGACACTGGGACACTGAGACACAGAGACACTGAGACACTGAGACACTGAGACACAGAGACACTGAGGCACTGAGGCACTGGGGCACTGGGACACTGAGACACTGAGACACAGAGACACAGAGACACTGAGACACTGAGACACTGAGACACAGAGACACTGAGGCACTGAGGCACTGGGGCACTGGGACACTGAGACACTGAGACACTGAGACACAGAGACACAGAGACACTGAGACACTGAGACACTGAGACACAGAGACACTGGGACACTGAGACACTGAGACACAGAGACACTGAGGCACTGGGGCACTGGGACACTGAGACACAGAGACACTGAGACACTGAGACACTGAGACACTGAGAC